>NW_010304399.1:0-6806 GCF_000700745.2 Antrostomus carolinensis | reverse complement strand
GGTCTTCTCTAAATAGTACTACTATCAGCAATGAAGAAAGAGAGTACATTAATTCATAATAGTAATCAAAAAACTTCCTTGACATAAAGACAATCTCCTTTTTTATAAGATTTTGGTAAATATTCTTGTTAAAGAAATTTCTTCACACTACGTTTCCTGCAGTTGAGTCTCAAACACCGGATTCGGGAAAATAAATAATTTAATTGAGTGTTACAGCAATAGGAGCAGCTCAGGCTCGGTGCCTCCAGAGAGGGATCTAGAACACAGAGATCCCTTGGTATTTATACCCTTACAGTCTATGTACCTGTTGTTCACATGCTGTTCATGAGCCTTGCATGTGCCTTTTGGCCCAATGGTAATTTCTGGTCTGGGGTCTTCTTCTTTATTGGATTCCTTCTCTGTTTCCAGGTGGGCCACCCTAGGTGTTCTTATCTGTGTGGGTTGCAGCTTCTGCTGACAGTTGCTTCCTCTTTATCTCCCAATTTGCACTGGTTTTAGGGCCTTCCTGTGTGTAACTAGGCAATAGTTCAAGGTAAATTCAACTTTTCTAGGTTAAAGTTTGTAGCTTGCAGCCTAAGGCTTCAGTAAATCTGGCTACTCATGCCAAGTAAATTATGCTAAACACACAGTATATTAAATTTGATAGAGCGATTCATTCTATTTAAAACTTACTTATTTAGGCTAAACTATTAGTATTCCTTAGCATTTGATAAGGGCCACAATAGTTTCTATTGGATGACTACAATGTGAAAGAGGCTTCTCTTGTCTATTCTCACTTCTGATCTGGGCATAATCCCAGCACTTACATCCTCTGAAAGTTGCCCTGTCGTGCCCCTCAGACGGACAACCCCTCAGTGAAGCTGACTATTTGGCTAGTGATGAGAAAGCATCCTTCATTTTCAGTTTTTTATTCCTGTACTAAAGGTGGTGTTCCAGCTTTGCCAGTGAGTATGCTACAAGAAAGGCAGTGGGAAAACATCATTTTGGGTAGGATAGTTTTATATTTCCTGTTAGGAGGCTTGTTTTTAACAGTTTTAGGCTCTGATTTCAGGAAACATTTAGTTCCATATGTAGGCGCTTGCTGACAGAATCTGTTGCTATCAGATATTCTGATGTCTCTAAGCATAGGCTTTAGTGAAAAGGTAGTTTAAGCCCTGATCCAACCAAAGAGCCCCTTAGGCAGGAGCACTGCTGTGATCACATAGCTTGATGCAGGTGCATGAGCCATAGCAGCTGGTGGTAATGGGTGAGGAGGTGTTGAGAGGCTTCCTGCTGCCCTCAGGAAATCTACTTTCACAATTTTTTGAAGGCTGAGAGTTTTAATTTCCACATCTTCAGTGAATAAAGTGATAGATCCTTACGAGTATAAAATATAGTCAATGAACTCCCATGTTACCTACATCACATGAAGTATGTTTATTTAGTCATACACTTTAAATTTCTTATTTAATGTTTTTGCATGCTAAAAATTATTATAGTAAATTTGTTCATCCTCAACAACAACCAAAAAACAAAAAAATAAAAACTAAATTTTATTGTATGTTAAAACTTATATAACTCAAACCATTTTTTGAGAAAATTACTGCAGTATTTTACGCAGGGATATTAAGCTGGTAGATTTAGCTCTAGTTAGAAAACTGTACAAGTGTCAGAGCAGAAGTAAGTCTCCTGTCTACTATTACCTATGTAGGGCTAAGTATAACTAGATGATTACTCTCTTTAATGTTAAAACCAGAATGGAATCTTTTATACATTCAACTCATGACTTGAGTGGCTCGAAGTCTTTATTTTGTAAGCCTTATTTAATTAAGCTTTACAATACCCTTAAGATAAAAGATAAGAGGAATTTTTATCTCCTGTACAACCACCTTAAGCTGTATAGAATAACCTTCATGTTTTCTCTTTGTGTTAAACAGCTTCTAACTTTATGAACAATTGCTAAAGATGTAATCCATTTGTACAGTTGCTTTAGCATCGGCTTTTTATGGAGTGTCCTGCAATAACTTGAGAACAAACATGTACAAATATAATGCAAAAGAAGTTTATTGTGGCTAGAATGTAAAGATTTTCTTTAAATTCTTTCTTTAGAGCCATCTATGTAAACAAGCTCTTAACTCCCAAGGACAAATTTAGCAGCTACTCTAATTAACCAAGGCACAGAAAGTATTGAATAGCGATAGAACAATCAGCCGAGTTAGGTTTTGACTAAGCTGCCCCAGTAATGAATGTTGGTGTGTGAGGTAACTAAGGCTTTCTCTGGCATGTTTAAGATAAAATCTTAAAAGTTCAAGGGCAAAAAACACATAGAAAGGCTTCACTTTTGGTGAGCATTTGCTGAAATACACTGTGCATTACATATATAGCTATGGATTTATTAGGATTTTTCTGTTTGTAAAATATTTGTCTTTAGTTTTTATTTTGAAGTATAAAGGATTAATGTTTCACCACAATATCTTAAGATGCACAATACAGCTTGTAGTGCTAAAGTCTTCACCTACTAATGGGATGTAGGCAGTGTGAAAGAGGGGAATAACACTATTGTTAACTGGTCTGAAGCACTACAAAAGGATTCAAGCAATTCTTCAGCAAACTTTTCTGTAGGGCTTTCCAGGTGAGATTTTTATAATTATTTAAGTATGTGCTGCAACAAAGATCTATCAGAAATATCTAAATGTAACTGTACAACTTAGGGAATAAAGACATTCTCTTTAGACGTTAATTGCTTTCCTATAGACACTGTTATTTTTTATTTTTACAGCCTTTGGTGGTAGCTCTGTTAAAACTTCTGAGTAATTAACAAAGATTATACAGTACTTTGGTCTTTACATTTCCTTCAGTATATAAGGAGCTTTTTGTTTATGATTCAGGAAGTGGGCTAAAAGGTTCTTTGGTTCATCTCTGTTCACAAAATTTATTTTGCCATATTAATAGCCTCCTGTATTTTAATAAGGTAATCAGTAAATCTAAAGCAGTATTATAAGACCTTCTGTGGTCCAGAAGACCTTCTACCCAGAGCTCTATGTCAAGCCATCTTCATTCTGAGATTGTCCTTTAGATTTCATATTGTTGTGTATGTTTGGTTTTGACTAAACTGCCCCAGTAATGAATGTTGGTGTGTGAGGTAACTAAAGCTTTCTCTAGCATGTTTGAAATAAAATCTTAAAAGTTCAAGTGCACAAAACACATGGAAAGGCTTCACTTTTGGTGAGCATTTGCTGAAATATACTGTACGTTACATATTTAGTTATGGATTTATTAGGATTTATCTCTTTGTACAATATTTTTACTTACAAGTTCTGCATTAACGTGTTTTCACTGAATGGATTTTTAAGATTTTAGTTTTGGAAAATGCTTCCCTGCACTCTTAGTACACAATAAAGACTCTGTGTGTATGAATGTGCACATTGTTGACAGCAAAAAGGTAACAAAGAGGTGCAAAGAGGTAACAAAGAGGGCAATCAAAAGGGATTTCAGAGCCTTGGAGCAGTTGATTAAAGGATCAGGTGCTCAGGTAGTGTTTTCTTCAGTCCTTTCTGTAGCAGGGAATAATATTGAACAGAACAGGAAGACCCAGCTGATCAACACATGGTTTCGAGGCTGGTGTCATCGACAGAACTTTGAGTTTTTTGATCATGGGGAGGTCTATTTTTTGCCAGGTCTGTTGACATCCAATGGGATGTACCTTTCTCAGAAGGGGAAAAGATTTTTTGCCTAAGAGTTAGCACTTAGTTTAAACTAAGTTGGGAGGGGAAAAAGGACAGTAACAAGCTATAGTCTGTGATGAGCATTGGGATGGCTTGCCTAAGTTCAAGAAGCTGCATGATAGTGGGATTCCTCAGAGAGCTCCATGAGGTGATAGGTACAATGAACTGCACCTGAAGTGCTTCTACACAAATACACTCAGCACGAGAAACAAGCAAGAGGAGCTAGAATCCCTGGTCCAGTCCCAGAGACATGACATCATTGGCATAACTGAAACCTGGTGGGATGAATCCTGTGACTGGTGTGCCATGATGGATGGTTACAGTCTCTTCAGGAGGGACAGACAGGGCAGGCAAGGTGACAGGGTGGCACTGTATGTAGCAGAGGGACTGGAGTGTGTGGAGCTTGCAGTTGGCAATGGCACATTTGAGGGTAAGGATAATGGGACAGTCAAATGAAGCGGATGTCATTGTGGGAGTCTACTATAGGCCACCCAGCCAGCATGATGACATTGACGAGCTACTCCCTGAGGAACTAAAGGATGCCTCTAAGTCATCTGCCCAAGTCCTTATGGCGGACTTCAACCTGCCACATGTCAACTGGGAATACCACACAGCTGGTGCAAACTGGTCCAGAGGATTCCTAAACCTGCGGGATGACAACTTCTTGGTACAGGTTCTAAGGGAACCGACCAGGAAAGATGCCTTCTTCGACTTGTTGCTTGTCAACAGAGAGGGTCTTGTGGGTGAAGTGGTGATTAGTGGCTGCTTTGGCCACAGTGACCACAAAGCAGTCAAGTTCAAAATCTACAGTAACAGGAAGAAAACTACCAGTAAGACTTCAACTCTAGATATGAAGAGAGTAAATTTCAGGTTGCTCAGGGAACTACTTAGTAAGGTCCCCTGGGAAAGAGCTTTTGAAGGTGCTGGAGTCCACCAGTGCTGGTTACTTTTGAAGTACCACCTCCCAAGAGCACAAGAGCAGGCAATCCCAAAATGATAGAAGTCAAACAGGTGTGGCAGAAGGCCACCTCGGCTGAGCAAGGATCTTCTTCTAGAACTAAGGTGGAAAAAGACAGTGTATTGCCAGTGGAAGCAAGGTCAGGCAATGTGGGAGGACTACAGAGATGCTGTTCACCACTGCGAGGAGGAAATCCATGTGGCGAAAGCTCAATTAGAATTAAAGCTGGCTAGTACTGTGAGAGACAATAAAAAGGGCTTTTAAAATATGTTAATAGCAAAAGGCAGACCAGAAATAGCATCAGTCCATTACTTGATGAGCACGGTCACCTCACAAACAAGGATGTAGAAAAAGCATAGACATTCAATGCCTTCTTTCATCTCTGTCTTCAACACCAAGGATGGGCTCAGGAACCCACAGAGCCCTGGGCTAGGGAACCACAACTGTGAGAATGATAAACTCTCTACCAACTTGAAATGGTGTGAGTTTTGCTATTCCAGCTGGATCCCTATAAGTCAATGGAGCTAGATGGGATCCATCCAAGGGTACTTAAAGAGTTGCCAGATGTCATAGCAAGACCTCTCTCAATTATCCTTCAACACTCTTGGGAATCTGGAGAGGTCTCAGTTGACTGGAAGCTGGCAAACGTTGTTCCAATCTTCAACAAGGATGACCTTGGTAACTAAAGGCCTTTAAGTCTCACTTCTGTGTCTGGTAAAATTACTGAGAAGACTATTCTGGGAGTTATCAAAAAACATCTGGAAGACAAGGCAGTCATTGGTTCCAGCCAACATGGGTTCATGAGAGGAAAGTTCTACTTGACAAACCTAATTTCTTCCTATGATAAGGTCACCCACCTAATTGACGAGGGGGAACCAGTTGATATAATCTTTTTGGACCTCAGTAAAGCCTTTGATACCATCTCTCACAGTACCCTCCTGCATGAAATGTCCAGCATCCAGCTGAATAAACACATACTGCTATGCGTGAGCAACTGGCTGATGGGTCGGGCTCAAAGGGTTCTAGTCCATGAGGTTACATTGGGCTGGCGACTGATCACCAGTGGGGTCCTGCAGGGATCCATCCTGAGGCCAGTACTCTTTAATGTCTTTATCAATGACTTGGATACAGGACTTGAAGGACTGCTGACTAAGGTTGCTTATAACACCAAACTGGGAGGAGCTATGGACACTCTCAAGGGCAGACGGGCCCTGCAGAGAGATCTAGATAGAGAGCTGGGCAATGACCACATGTGTGAATTTTAATGAGGGCAAGTGCCGGATTTTGCACCAAGGCAACCCTGGACACAAACAGCCTGGGGAATAAGAGACTGAAAAGCAGCCCTGAGGAGACAGACCTGGGGGTTCTGGTCAATGGCAAGTTGAACGTGAGCCAACCGCGTGTCCTGGCACCCCATGTCTTGGGGTGCATCAAGCACTGTATTGTTAGCTGGTCAAGGGTGGTGATCATCCCACTCTGCACTGGTGCGGCCTCACCTCGAGTACTGGGTGCAGTTTTGGGTGCCACAGTATAAAAAGGACATAAAGCTACCGGAGGGTGTCCAGAGGATGCCACTAAAAAGATTTTAGCGAGAAAGCCATATGAGGAGAGGCTGAAGTCGCTTGGTTTGTTTAGACTGGAGAAAAGGAGACTGAGAAGAGAAATCATCATAGTCTACAGCTTCCTCACAAGAGGAAGAGGAAGGGCAGGTTCTGATCTCTTCTCTTTCATGACCCAGGATAGCACCAGAGGAAATGGCAGGAAATGTGCCAGGGAAGGTTTAGGTTGGACGTTAGGAAAAGGTTCTTCATCCAGAAGGTGGTGGAATGCTGGAATAGGCTCACCAGGGAGATAGTCAAGGCACCAAACCTGGCAATATTCAAGAAGCATTTGGACAAGGCCCTCAGACACATGGTCGGAATCTTGGGATTGTCCTATGCAGGGACAGGAATTGGACTCAATGATACTTGTTCGTCCCTTCCAACTCACAACATTCTATGATTCTATGATTTGGCGTTGTGAACTCCAAAATGAGAAAAGTAAAATTTCATGCCACATGAAACAACAAAATCAGAGAAATTGTTTAAATTGTGTGTTTCTCAATTTTACCTCCCCTCTTGTCCTGGTTTTGCTAGGATAGAGTT
>NW_010304398.1:0-8615 GCF_000700745.2 Antrostomus carolinensis | reverse complement strand
GATTTTATTTCTCATTATCCTCAGATTTTGACTGGTAATAAACTAAATTTGCCTGTGCCAGTAATTGGTGAGTGATCTCTCTCTGTCCTTATCTCCACCCATGAGCTTTTCATTATATTTTTTCTCCCCCTGCCCCTATAGGTGGATGATAGAGTGGGCTTTGGTGGGCATCTGGCATCCAGCCAGGGTCAACCCACCACAATTAGTGAGGGGCTCTTCCTCTTTCGTCTCTCTCTGGCTTTCACTTGGGCTCTCACTCTTCCAGGATTGCAGTTTCGGTTTGGGATTGTCCCTCCTCTGGGATCCTTATCTGGGAATGGGCTGGGCTTGGTCGGTGGGTGGTGAGCAGTTGCACTGGGTTATCACTCATTTGTATATTTTGTTACTGTTATCATTATCTCTACTATTTTAATATATCAGTATTATTTTAAGCTTTCTTTTATTTCTATTATTAAACTGTTCTTATCTCAACCTACCAGTCTCCTTACCCTTGCCCCCCAGTCCTCTCCCCTGTCCCTTGGGGGTGGGGGGGAAGTGGGTGAATGACTGTGTTGGCTGCTAGCCAAGGGCTAGCCCAGTGATACTATCACATACCACCATTGCTACCAACATTGATGCTGGCCTTGGCCTGCATCAGTTCTGTCTTGGAGCCAGCTGGCATTGACTCTGTTGGACACTGGGGAAGCTTGTAGCACCTTCTCACAGAAGCCACCCATGTAGCCCCACCATTATGAAAACCTTACCACACAAACCCAGTACCCATGGCTACTATTAAACAACATAGATATGTCTCAACTGCTGAAAATTTCTTGTTCAACTCCAGCTTAGTTTGAAGCTAGACCAAAAAAACCATAAATAGACAAGCAAATTTTCCAATTACCAAAATGCTGAACTAGCTTGAATAAAAACTAAAACCTTCTATCTTTTGATAGAAATTATGTAAGAAAATCCCCAATTAAATAAACAAAAAAACATAGAAAAATAAAGAAACTTTTTAAAGGAAAGAAAATCCTTCTGTTTCCTTTTATCTAAAAAAAAAAAAAAAACCAAACCCATCTCCTCCACATTTTTATCTTGAAATTTCAGAAGCTGTTTACCTTTTTTTTTTTTTTTAATATGTATAGGTAAGTTCTAAAAATTTCAATTGAAAATAATAATAAAAAAATATTCAAAATGACAGAAGTGTAATATTTTCAGAATTTTTCAATTCCATGATGGCAAGACAGTGGAAAAATACCAAACTATTTCCTTTATTCAATCCAATTTTTAAAAGCTTTTAATCCTGTACCTGTGTTTTTGATACAATCCTCACAGAAATTTTCCCATTCTATAAGTAAACCTGAAAGTCCACACCACTTTTTGCTGCTGCTCTGAATTCTTGGTTCAACATCATATTTTCTTTGCTGAATGATGCAGAGAGAAATGACTGCTACTAGTAATGCAGCAAACAGCCCATATAATATTTTTTAAGCAATATTTAAACCAATACAAACAAGATGTCTGAGTGTTTTTCTGTTTGCTTCTTTGTTGCAGCAGAAACCTGCTGTTTCTCAGCAGGCTGGAAACTTCTGGCATCTTCTGCTTTCAGGTCCTGCATTGCAAATAGTTTCTCTTAAAAATGAAGACAAAGCATTTACAAGAACAAGTAAAAGGGTCGCAGGTGCACATTACTGACAATTTTTTGTTGTGGATTTTCAAAGGTTCTGAGTCACAGCAGATATTTTTAGCTGTGCTTTTAACCACTTTTTCTGCTACATCGCCTAGATGGAAATTATTTTAATAGTGGTCTGATTGTGGTGTTCATTTGAATTTAGATCCTTTGTCAAATAAGTTAATCTCTCAAATTTATTTCAATAAACAGATCTCTATCTGATTCTTGTACCATTAAGACTGCATTTTCAAAGGTATATTATTTACATGTCTTAGGACAGAAAACTTTAATTCTGCTTTTGGATGTATAATATACAATCACCAATTGCATTTTTGTAAATTCAAAAAGGGAGCTGATAGGGCTGATCGATAGAAAACTCGTGAGGTTTCATAAAATAAAAACCTATGTTACTATTCTTGTATATTTTAAAACATCATATGCTATTTATTGTTCACTCAAATAAGGTTTTTGTACAAGAGGCTGAAGTATAACTTCTGCTATTATGGGCAAAGTGAAGTCTGAATTCTGTAAGATTTTAAAAATTCTTAGAAAAACATCAGTTTATTTTAGATTTGTGCTCATTTGTGAGTTCCACATGCAGATTGCTCTTTTTATGTGTAAATTGATCACCATGGGGGATTACTCCTGATTACATGTTTATTTATGATTTATTTCTTCTGATTAAAATTGTATTTTAAGAATTCTCATGTTTGGAGATATTTCAGAACAGATAGATTTGTAGGAAACATACCAGGGCTGCAAAAGTCTGAAATGAAAAGTGATAGAAATAATGACCTAACATCTTCTCTGTTTCTGTTTTTTGGATGCTCTCACCTAAATTCTTAAATATAACCAACTCACTGATTGATAATAATGCGTGATGCAAAGTGGAACAGGTATTGCAAAATTTTACCAGGGACATGGAGAGCGCACTGTGTGAGAAGAAGAAGAGCTCAGCTTCTTTAGCCTTGTAAAACAGAGTCTGAGAGGGGAGATTTTTACTTTCCCTAAATGCCTAAAACAAATGGTTATTGACAAGAGGAAGAACAACTTCTTTCTCTAAAGGCAAATGTCAGTAGAGGAACAAATTACTATAAATTAGCTATTAATACATATACAAGAAAAATGAGAAGAGGATTTCTGTATGACAGAACAATAAAATTCAGGAGATTTCGTGGGAGGGATTATGTGACCTGTCTGGTTATGTCAGGGTCTGAACCTACTGAATGAAGAAGCCTTTTCTGTCCTATGTTTCTGACTTCTTAGGCAGCCATGGTAAAAAATTGCATTATTGAAGTTCCTGAGAGATTTGTCAACACTGGGAATGGATTTGGAACCAAATATGTTTCTGATTAAACTTTTATATATGATACTAAAATTGTAAATCAGGAATTTAGTCATTATGAATTATAAAGCACACTGAAATCTCTGCACATTTTTATCCTAAAGTTCTAACACTCAATAGAGTTCTATTTTGCTCCTCTCGGTATAATTTATCAGTTTGCTTTTTTGCTTCTTTGTTAAGAAGGGGTAAGGATATATATCCTGAAAAGAACCTGTGAGCTTTGCAAAGGGCTTGAAAAGAGCATGTACATAGAAACAGGTCATTTTTCTTTCTTTTTTTTGCAAGTAATTTATTTACTGTCGGAAGACTATTTACAAATTTAACCTTAAATTCTGTTATAATTTCCACTGACAATGTTTCCTGTGTTGTCTAATGTTAGTGCATGGGAAAACTGTGTTCAGTTCTCTTTTCTGAACTGAAACCCTCATCAACCTACATCAGAAAGTACCTCAACTGTATACTCTGTCATAGGATATTCCTATTTGCTATTTTTTTGTTCAGAAAGCTGGACCCTGACTATCTCACCTGGTGGCAAAATATACTGGAAGAGTTTGTAACTTCACTAAAACAGGAAAGAATGAGGGACACGAGACATCAAAGACAGAATTCCTATCTAAATACAATATTTCAGCCAAAAGTTTAGCTACTTGACAGATAGATTATTTCTCCTGAAAGCTGGAGAGGGTGAAGAGAAACAAGACAGAAGTTTTTGTCTGTTTTTAAGCTGAGGGTCTGTCTTGCAAGAGTATGAATGTAATTAAGGGCATGGCAAAATTGGACGTAAGCATTATCAGGTAAAAGCCTCCTGAGCTGGTGAGGCAGATCTGCTACAGCTCCCACCATGCATATGGACACTCAGATATTGTGAATGATCCTCTTTTTTCTTTGAAAAAAAGGTGCCAGTTTCCTTACCAGGTCCAAAGCCAGAACTTCAGAGACAGAGCTATCATGGATCCTTCAGGCAAAGCCTGCTAGAATGTCCATAAATCTGTCTCCCCGATCTGCTAAGACTTAAATGATAAAGGAGCAGCTGTCCTTGCAATTGATGTAAATGTAACTGCTGAATGTAGCTGAATGTGGATCTCACCAACAGCCTTTTCCATGGTTTGAGAACCCAGAGACCAAAGGTCTGGATAATTTAATTGATGTAGCACATGTGTAAGATGAGAATTCTGGGTGGTCTTGGTCACTACTTTAACATTTTTTTTTTACCTCTCAGGGTAAAGAGGTGCGGGAAGATAGGAGCCGGTTCGTGCATATGAACTCCGCTGCACAGCCATTGCATCGTTACATCTGTCATTCCTCCCCAACAGTGCTCTGCAGTCAGTGTGCATTGTCCAAACTCAGAAGGAGAAGAAGGACTGGGCATTGGACATCATAGAATCACTCAGAAATAGCATGGAGAGAAATAGACAGATCATGGCATCAGCCTTTAAGTAGACATGGGTGTGTTACCACCATATGTGTGAGATACAAAAAGGGCAGAGGGGATTTCCTGGAAAGATCCCAGTTGACAGAGCCAAAGCTTGTGAGATAGTTGCCCCTGGAAATGCTCTGGGCACCACGTATATCTCAACTACCCAATCTGAAGTAAATGTCAAACTATATATAATGAAGTTGCAAGAAACCACACCACCAGTCATTTTGGTCCTCTCTTACTGTGCCAAGTTACCTGTTAATGTAGGCAGAGCCAAACTTAAGTAAGGATTAAAATGCTTTTTTGACTAAGGATAAATCTAACATCTAGTTATTAATAGTTCTGCAAAATGGTAAATACCTTTGAAAAGTAAAAAAATATCAGTTAATTGTCTTCTTCCAAATAGTACACTTGGAGTCTTCTGGAACTTCAAACCAAGAAAATGGTGAAGGAACTGTGTTTATAATAAAGATTTTTTTCCAGAGTTGCATTTCTACAAATTCATTCACTGTTTACCTTAGGAATACACTGTACACAGCAGCAAGTAAAACATTAAAATGGTTAACATTTTAGAAACAGTACAGATATTTTACAGTAAGACTTGATAAAAATAAATCAGTAATGTTTTTCCAGGTGCTCCCATGTTATTTTAAAATAATTATCAAATTAATTTAATTTTTTAAATTTCAACATTTAAACACAGTTAGAGCTTTTATCCTAGTCCTGTTTTTTGCTTTTCCAATATACTCAATTATAGTACAATGATATGTTGCTTTCTCAAAAGAGAGCTGGGGAAGGGTAAGGCAGGAAAGGATGAATAGGTAAAATTGAAATATTCATTGCTGGATCTTGACACTGCACTGAGTGGCTCTTATGTGTTCCTGTGTCTTGTAGGGGGCCTACAAGAAAGCTGGGGAGGGACTTTTCATAAGGACAACTAATGACAAGACAAGGGGAAATGGGTTTAAACTGAAAGAGGGGAGGTTTAGATTAGATATTAGGAACAAGTTTTTCACTGTGAGGGTGGTCAGACACTGGAACAGGTTGCCCAGAGAAGCTGTGGATGCCCCCTCCCTGGAAGTGTTCAAGGCCAGGCTGGATGAGGCTTTGAGCAACCTGGTCTAGTGGAGGGTGTCCCTGCTGATGGCAGGGGGATTGGAACTAGATGATCTTTAAGGTCCCTTCCAATCCAAACCATTCTATGATTCTATGATTTCTTTTGTCTTCCCAAATTACAATTTTACAGCAAACTAAAACAGTTCTTTAACTCTAAGGGAACATGTGAATGTAAAAAAGCATAGCAGAGCTGTACAGACCCTAATAAATAGCACCAGTCATAATTGTAATGGAGAGTGCTAATTTCAGATCCTCCTTGGGAAGTATGTAGAAAGGCAAATGCAATAAGCATTTTTCTTCTTGGCACAGGATGACACAGTGCATTCCTAATTGAGTTTGTGGGCATCAATATTGACATTTGTTAGGATAAAAAAAAAAAAAAATCATCGAAGACAAATTAATAATAAAACCTGGCAATTTTTAATAGAAATCAAGTTCCTTTTGTTTGTTTGATTGGGATTTTTTTTTTTTTGCATTATGTCTACATTTTTAACATGAGTTTATGCCTCATATGATAACTTCCTGAATTTTGATAAACTTTGTTTTAGTTTGCCCCCCATTTTCTGATTTTATTCTTAGATACCTATGCCAACCTCCATAAATAAACATGTGAAAAGCATGAGACTAAATAATAGGTTATCCTTATTTTGAGGGTATTTAAGATGAAACCACTTTTGAAAAGATTGAAACTACTTTTCTTTTTCAGCCAGAGAATTTAAAGAGAAAGGCTCACAAACAGGAATAGGGAAGTCTAAAGTCCAAGTTGGGCAGAATGGATATTTAGAAACAGATTTTTCTGTTCATGGGGAGTAAACTAACCATGAGCAAAGGGGTATAATGGGGCTTCAGAGCAGCACTGAAGTCAGTTGTACAACACTTGACCCTCTGGGTCTCTCTGAAAGCTGCTACTGGACCAGACTGCATTGATGAGTGGCAGCTTTCGGAGTCCCACTGAAGAGGAGGCCTGAACCAAGATTCACATCACTTAGATATGCCAAAATTTGAATGTCTAAAAGGTCAGATATCTACATTTTGCTGATACAGGTTTTAGATGAGAGCTAAAGCATTCTCATTTCTTTTCCTTGAGTTGTGCCTCTGTGCCATTCTTGTGAAACACCACAACCTCCCAACTGTCCCAGTAGGATGAGTGAATGTAGTTAGCTACAACTACACTCATGGTGTGTAGAGGGTTCCCTATAAGAGCTATCAAGAGATGTATAGACTGTGGCAATATGAACACAGATGCACAGCTGTATGAATACTTACTTGTCCAATTGACTCTTTTTTGTGGTATATTAGTTGATGGGGAAATATTATCTCCTAAGAACATTTCTGCAAATTTTAATTATAGCCTATGGTTCTGTTAGGTACACTCTAGGGCTGAAAGCTCAGGATATTTCCTTTAACATTTGCTCTATTTGAACCAACAGATAAATGTTTTCTGTAATTTTATTCCCCTGATGGTATAATACAAAATAATAATAATAAGAAGAAAAAACCCTAAAATGCCCATCTCACTGAAGTAATGCCATGAAAGGGCCAGTTTTCAATAAGCCTCAAACCAGCCCAGCATTTTACATGCAGAAGTTTGGGGCATGCAAGCTGTGAAGGTATGAGAACATCAGCAGCTCACTGGCCCAAAAGCCTGAAGCTCTGAACTGGAGGCCTGCTACTGACTCAGGCACTGAACTGGAGAAATGGGAAGTTGGGCAAACTATTTAGAGAGGAATTTTCAAATGAACCTTTGTCGGGTCCAAGTTTATTAGTGCTTTAATAAGAGGATTGACTCCTTAGACAATAAGGTTTCACATTTGTAAAACATGTAAACAAAAAAACCTATACAAATAAAAGCAGTTTGGATGGAAAGGTGATGAGATTTCCAAACATAAAAAATAAATGCCTTAATGTAGACTGTCATTAATGTGTTTCTCCCCAAGAAAATTCTTCATAGGAAAATGATTATTTTCTCCTCTTTGTAGACAAAATATTGCATAAAAGGCTTCTAATTAGTTGGTTTTAGTGTCATCATATGAAGCAAATTATTCAAAGCTGTGAATACCTAGGCTGGCTGAAATAAAGAAGCTTTCAAGATATATATATCTTAGTGCCAGAATGAAAGGTGAATGGCATTCTGCATTTCATTTCTCAGGACAACAGGATACTTCATTGAAAAATAAGATGGTTCTCGCAAATGAAGGTCATCTAGTCATCTACCATAGGCTATGCCAAAGATTAGAGTGCAAGAAATGTCACTTACCATTAAGATAGATAACCCAGGAGTATAAGCACATGATGTTGCTTTTACCAGCATGATGTTCTCCTTTAAGAGAGATCATGTGTGCAGAAACTTTGGATACTGGTATTAGGATCCAAGGGCAGAGAGCTGCCAATATTACCATGCCGTTGGGGCACTGTCACTCTGGTGTAGTGCTTGTGGTTGAGTACTTACATTATCTGGGGAGACGATTGTGTTCACCTTGGTCTGCATTACATGGTTTTAAACCACAGCTACATTAAAAATTTGTAGAGGAAAAAACATAATCATGCATTACATTAACATAGTTATGCAGGTGGGAGTCAGTGTAGCTTCAGCCGTGTCAAATTATTGTTACTTGGATAGCGATAAACTCAGAGGGAAAAAAAAATCTATTTTTTATAGATTATTATAAACTATATCTCCATTAGCAATGGCTTCTTGTGGTATTTTTTATGTTATTGATTAATATTGCTGGAGCACAGATTCAGCAGTCACAAATTCTTGTAACAAAGCTAATGTATAGTGGTGACTCCAGAGTTCTTTGCACCAGTGTTTTCTCCAGTATTGTTCAAATTCAGTTAATAAACACTACAGGCCAGAATGAGTACAGATTTAATGTTAACACTTAATGATAACATTTGGACAAAAAAAAAAAAAAAAAGGAAATTATTACTTTTCTTGTAATAAATTGTCCAACTTTCTCTAAGTATCTTAAGTTCTTGGGCTTTTAATGTTATGCTTCCTTAGCATTTCAAAGTAATTGTATTTGTTATGACTGAGATAGAGTTAATTTTCCCTGTAACAGCCTGTATTGGGTTTGCATGGCAAG
>NW_010304397.1:28471-49378 GCF_000700745.2 Antrostomus carolinensis | reverse complement strand
TGATGCATGTGGTTATTCCTCCCCAGGTAAAAGACTCTTCACTTCCTCTTGTTGAACCTCATCAGGTTCCTTTCCACCCAACTCTCCAGCATGTCCAGCTCTTGTTAAATGGCAGCACAGCCTTCTGGTGTGTCAGCTAGTCCACCCAACTTCATGTCATCAGCAAACTTGCTGAGGGTGGATGCTACCCCTACATCCAGGACACTGATGAAGACGTTAAACAAGACCAGACCCCATAATGACCCCTGGGGAACACCGCTAGTTACAGGCCTTCAACTAGATTCTGCGCCACTACTTACAACCTTCGCCAGTTCTCAATCCACCTCACTGTCCATTCTTCTATCCTACACCTTCTCAGCTTTGCTACGAGGATGTTGTGGGATACGGTATCAAAAGCCTTGCTGAAATCAAGGTAGACAACATCCACTGCTTTCCCCTCATCTACCCAGCTGGTGATGACATCATAGAAGGCTACCAGATTAGTCTAGCATGATTTCCCCTTAGTGAAACCATGTTGATTACTTATGATAACCTTCTTTTCTTCCAACTGAAGATAAGGTTGCTCCTCAAGACACAGAGACCTTTTACCAATGGACAGATCTTCAAGTGCCTGATAGCATGCTGAATTAATACTATGAAACATTACTAATCCATGGAGCTATTAAATATTATTATAAACTTTGTATAGATAATTCCATTAGACATAAACTGTTGTCTAAGTCTGAGGCTAAGATTGGACCTAACCACATCTAAGTTCCATCAGGCCTTGAGAAAGCAAGGGGGGTCCACTCTGAACCTTGTAGCTCAATGGGAGTGTCTTCCTTACCATTTTGAGTCTTTGGCCTCTGTGTCAATGATTCTAACTCAAGTCTAACTCAGTTTTCTTTCATACATTTCTTCCACGCTGTAATTAATAAGGCGAACCTTGCCATCAAACTTATTGAAGCTTGGTAAGCCTCTGTTAGATTTTGTTAAATTCCACTGAATCCGTTGAACTCTGTCAAATTATTATTTTTACCTCAATAAAACATATTGCTGCTTCTTTCGAGTGAGGTGCATTCCACTTATTTGCAACAGTGGTCCGGTAGCTGAAGATTACCAAAATGACTGACCAGACCTGCAAGGCCCCTCAACACTCCAGCTCAGGGAACATTACTGCCGCAGTTCCACCACTTTGATTATATATTTTAACTGACCTGGACACTTGCAATCTCAGTATACTATTCAGTCGGCGTTTAAGTGTCCCAACATGGCAAGAGTACTTACCAGAATACTGAAGGAGATTTCCAGTTCAGATAAAACATCTTTTTATCTCCCTTCTCAGTACCTTTCTTCGCTTTAGTCATGGCAATCCATTAGTGCTCAATAGCCCATATTTAACGAGTTGCAAATTGAAAGTTGTCTTTCTGCATGGGAGTCAGTCTAACAAAGTTATTAACTCCAGTTGTTGAGCTTGCCAAAATGCTGAGAGTACTCACCCAGCAGAAATCCCAGACTTGAGTTTCCAATGGAAAGTTTTGCTGGACTAGTTGTACATACTGGAATCATGAAACCAATCTGTCTTTATTAACCAGCAACAACTCTTGTCATGCAAATCTTTCACAGGTAAGACAAACTGAAAAACTTCCTTAAACTATTTTTACTATAAAAGCTATGCTGACGTTTGGGGTGGAGTTCCTCAGAGAGCTATACCAGTATCTGTCTTCTGAATATAATCTTTCCTCAAACATCTATCATAACCTCTGATTGTGCACACAGAATCTGTTCAAGCTTTCCATACATTCAGTGACAGATTTAAGTCTGCATTTGACAAGTTGGGGAGAGTATAGATCTGACAGCACTTGTCCAACAACATTTTTTTTCCTTTCCCACCCATTATTAGACTGTGTAGTTAGTTGTTTTCTCCCAGTGCCACAAGGCTGATGAGAAAGAGCCTATTTTAAGTCTGTAAAGTTCACAAGCAAAAAGCCCCCTTTGATGCTTGCTCTTTACAAACTGCACAGCAGGAACCAGGTCAGAGTTCCTCTCCTGGACAACCTCTTCATTTCCCAGATTGCTTCTTGAAGTGTGGAGTGATAAACTTTGCAATGCTACAAAACCAAATAATCCCAGAGCCTTGCCATAGTTCTGAAGTCAAGGGCATTCCATTTTTACTTACAATTTCTGTTTTCTTCAGGAAGTTTTGGAGGGGAAAGTTGAAAACTAAGTGTTCACTGCTGATATGAAGTGGTGCCTTTTAAGAGAAAGTAAGTCTTTGTATGCATGCAGAGACACTTTAGGTATCATGCTCTGACATTACCAGATAAGACCATTACAGTGTCTCTGCCTTGAAAAAAATTATTATTCTTCTCACCTTTTTTTTTGTGACAGAAGGAAAAAGTTAAAATTCAGGTAATGTTCCTCAAAGGGCTACATTAGAGATATCGAAATAAGCAAAGAACTCAAAAAACCCCCCATGAAACACCATCTGCTCTCCTTTATCTTCTAATGCCTATCAGCATTGCCAGTGCTGCCAACATTACTCACCTACTTCATGACATTGGGTGTTTTTCTTATGCTTTCAGCTCCCATAATCAAAATCACACAATTGCATTTTATTTAAAATGTATAAAAAAATTCCAATCCACCAGATGCCTGAGAAAATTAGTGTAAGTCAGAAGCTCAGAAAAGCAAGTTAAAACTATTTAGACAGATTTGAACTATTAAAATTTATTATGATATTAAGTATATTCCAAGGACTGTTTTTCAAAATAGCTTAGCTTCCACAAGGGTACCAAGGGGATAACTGGACTTAAGATCGAGCATAGCATACTGAATCTCTCAGAAATCTGATTTGAACTATAACCACAGAATATCTGAAAAATCCTATTGCAAGCCCCATTTTTACATTGGCATAGCTCTTGACAGAGAAATCAGTTGACCCCTCTGCCTTTGGGAGCCAGGCAATGCTCAAACACTGAGCTGCGTATTGATCACAAGTCTCATTCCCTCCTCATCCAAGCACAGCCTGTGTTAACATCAAGGAGAAAGGAGTGAAAGCTCTGCCTCTCCTGCCAGCTTTACACTATCAGGATTACATGCTACTCAGCTGCTTCACACAGTTTTTATTTTTATGTAAAGTGAAGAAGGTTTTTGCTATTCTTAAGCAGAAAGTATGTCACAGCCACTGCCTGGTGACACCAGGGTGCAGCTCATGTAGGCACTAGAGAGGTACCAGCACACCCTTGGATGGCAAGTGGAGAAGGGTAGCCCAAGCAGCGCTGCTCACAAGTGCTTTTCATCAAACTCAGCACAGCTGAGCTGGGACCTGAGTGATTTGGGTCCCTTTAGGTGTAGCCAACACCCCCTGCTCTCTCCCCTTTGCACCCCTGGCATAGGTGCCAACCAAAACCTCAGCCCTAGTCTTGGCTTTTAATAAGTTCTAAAGTCTTTAAGCCCATCATCCTGGTTCTCTGTTTAAAATGGAAGGCAGGGGCTGCGCTACCTGAACCAGTCCATTCTCTGCACACTAACTTACAGCCTGCATCTTCAGAAGTGCAAAATGCTCCATGACTAATGTCTGACTCATGTAAAGCCTGTTATCACCAACAGCATCTACCACAGCCAGAAAACAGAGTACTTTCCCTCAGGTTTGAAGCTATGTTAATGCGTTAAGAAAGAAATATGCACAAGCCTAGATAACCAGTGCAAGCAGGCTTGAAGGAACACGATGTGACCCTGATCCCCACGACCCTCACACAGTCCAAGCACTGGGGTTTCCACAAGAAAGTTTAAACTAACAACATCCACAAGCTCAACTTACTTTAACAACAGTACCCTGACGTCCTGATCCCACTCAGGACTTTTGCATACACACATGTAAGTTCCCGTACCCACACAGAAGACTGAAATCCAAGCACACACATGGTCCACTACAGGAACCAAGTCCTGGTATTTCTTGCAGTGTGATTTGTGGGAGGCAATTTTCAGAGTTGCATATCTTTTGCTTTTTAAATTTTCCAATATGAAATAGTGTGGTTAGTAACTATTTCCTTACAAGTGCTACAGGTTTTTTCCCCCCCCTAACTGAGCTGGGAGAAAACCACGATTTCAGAATGTTTGAACGTTTCTTATAAAGTCAACTCCCTCTCTCCTTCACTGCCAAGACAATAAAACAAAGCTATTCCTCCCACACACTTAAAGCCACTGAGATCATTAATTACTAAATAAATTTTGTGCTTTCCTGCTGCACAGTTGCAAGTCTCAGCCTATTTTCCAAGTATCAACTTTATTTTTTCCTGTCATTTATATTACCCCGATTTGTGCACAGAGGTTTCCTGGGTGCCATGTGGACCGACCCTTTTTTCTTCACAGCAGAAAATGAATAAATGGATAGAGTAGCAGTATTAAAGTTAATATTAAAACATTTATTTGATATATCAAATAAAACTTACAGCACCAAACCTAGGAGTTCCTAATTATATTACACTAGATTAAGAAAACATAGACAAAATGTGTAAAATATACAGGAAATGGAAAACCTTGAATTTAATATGCTTTTCCTTCAAGATGTTATCAGGTATATTATATCTCGCAATATAATTTAAGTGCCCAGTAAAACAGAATTGCCTAAACCTTAGACAATTATATAATTATAATTTATCCACCTCAAGTATCTCTGCTAGAGAAGACAATATATAACTGGCCTGTAAGGAATTCTTTTGGATGAATTATCAGAGTGTGGTTGGATATTCAAAACAAGACAGCTTTTAGAAACATATTTCTCAAAGAACAGCCCATTTAGTCTTTTCTGAAAATCAGGCCATATTTTTATTTATATATCTGTCAGTGCAGATAATCTAAATCAATAAATTAAATTATGTTTACTTTTTAACCATTAATTTTAAGAAAGAGAAGAAAGAGGAGAGCCCATGAGATGATCTGCTTGGTTGATCTCTGGCTGCTACTGTCAGTACTGATGTTAGGGGGAGAGCACACATACTTTTGACACATGCAGGAATCCACTCTTTTAAGTTACTACAAATCAGATCAAATGATCACCCAGGCAGCATTCAATAGCTGCTACTAACAGTGGTCACCAACACACGTTCAGAAGGCATCTTTGAACTAATTAGTGAGCTCCCACACTGCAATAGCTTTCTAAGAAGAACACAAGCATCTGTTATATTGTCACTTTTTCAAGTTTGTATTTTACCCAATCAAAAACACATGACTAACATGCTTGGTATTAAGCAAAAGGCCCAGATCCAAATTCAGTGGCCTTATTTCCCAAAGCCCTGTCAATTTTGGATTGAGCTTTGTGGTTGCAAGTCTTCTAGGACTAGAGCTGTCATTTGTCTCTTAGGCTTATACTCTTGGATGCTTAGAAATGACAATAAAAAGCAAAATATGAGGCTGTCAGCCTTATCACATCCTATCTGCATCACGTGGATTCCTCTAGCATTACCAAAATTTTTAACCTGCATGGCCACAAAAAACACAGGTGAAAGTAGTCAGGAAAAAGCAATGACATTGGAAAGCATCATCATTTCAGGAAATAGACCTACAGCAACTGTAGACAGAGCTACCCTGTGGTGGACCCCATGGTGAACCGTGGGGAAATCTCATCCTTTGTTCTAGAAGAGAGAGGAGAGGTGGGGTGACAGTGAGGAGGAGCAGAGGAAGCGGTTTTTAAGAGTAATCATGTAAGCAGAATCCACAAACCATTAGCAAATAGCTACAGAAGAACTGCAAGAAAAAATGAGAATGAGTCACTGCTACAGGCAAAAAAAATATAGTCCTGTCTCTTTATAGAAACTTTTCCTGAGGCCAAAAGTCAAGCCAGGCGTCCTGTTCTTACCTGCAAAGTGGGAATAATTAGGGAACCTATATAGTCATTTCGCAGGAACACCTGTACAAAGAGGAAGAGTACCCTTCTTTTCTCCTAATCTATCAGCCTCAAAAAAAATTTTTTTAGAAGAAATTTATCCTGACAGTCAGAGGTTTACAGTGCTGTCCAAATTAGTAGTGTAGATTTATTTTTCTTTTCCTATTTTAAAACAATAAAACAGATTATTTTCCATATTTAAGTAATTTGTATTATTTTGAATCTAAGAATTTGGTATAAAAACAAAGAACAGAATACATGTAAAACAAAATGTGTTGATAGCAAGGGAAACACTCTCAGAAGATCTTACTGTGTAAAATCAGTATGAAAAAGGAACGAATTGGCAAAAGTTATCATTACTAATCCAACTTCCATGGGGTAATGAAAGGAAATGTCTCATGGTAGCTTTGGGGCAAATATTAAATCCTTGGTTTTGATTGCTCTGTTGCTCTGGAGTTTCTGATGGGAAATATGTGAAGTAAGTGAGGAAACAGATCTCTTAGCTACCCAAAATCAATAAGGAAATGGAGAAAAAAACCCCCAACAAACCAACAACAACTCAAATCTAATAAGATAGCTTCAAACATCTTACATCCAAGCCCTCTTCCCATCACTTCCATGTAATGTTTCAATTCTGTCCCTTGCCCCACCTCCTCCCCACCCCCTGGCAATGTTACCATGATGATAACAGCTATATTATTTCTAAGCCCCATCTATTGGAGGACTCCACCTTCACTTAATCACCTTCTGGCAAACAGATCAGATGGCACAAAATATCCAGCGTTGACCTGTCTTGTACAGGAATGACTTTTGGAAATAGTGGTGCTCCAGGTCTGCCATGGACTTAGCGTGAGATCAAACACAGTCTGTACACCTCTGTCAACCACGGATTTTAGCGTTTCAAATGCTTTGCTAAACACTGTGCTGATGTTGACCTGTGCAGAAGTCTTCAACTTGCTTACAACAACATCATGCCAAGCTCTTACGTTTTACATAGACAAGGCAGAAACATACTACAAGCTCTACAGGTAGGGAAACGGGGCTTGCAAGATCTTCATTGACTCAATGCAAAGCCACTGGAAGTTTATGATAGCGCAGAACCATTCCTCCTACTTCTCCAGCAGCCTCCATCCATGGATTCAAATTTCAAAGCAGCTCAAAATGCATCCCAAGCATTTTAAGTTCAAGAGTTAAAAATTAATTTTGCCTAGCTACATGCTCCTAAGGTATCTTACTTTAATGGAAGTTGTTTCAGTGATCCTGTTTGCTATAGAAGCAGCTAGCATTCAGTATTAGCCACCTCATTTACAACTGGTATTGGAAAGACCTGGAAAAGGCTTCACTTGATCCAATCAACCTTGAATTTTCTTTCCTGTTTACTACACTAATCCTTAACTGAATTTTACAATCTCAATTTCCACCAGAACAACAGTTCATAGAAATTACTCATTTTTTACAGTACAATACAATACAGCAATTTATGATGTTTTTCTCTTGACATCCGCAGAGGAAGCACAGACTCCACTGCAGGGTCACCAACTGTATCTGTCACTTCCTATATTTTTGAGGAGCCTCTGTCGACTACTTGCTTGTCTGCCATCAGGCAGGTTACTGTGCACTATTGTCAGTTTCTCTAACTGCTTGTTTACTAGGGCAAAACATCTAATTGTTAATGATTACATCCCCCAAATTTTCCAGCTTCATAACTATCTCTCAATTCAACTAAAGATGCCTTGACAAAGCCTTCACATGTTCTGTCTTCCTTAGTTTGATCCTCTGAACTCTTTTGTCTTCTATGAAGAAAACCTATCTGCATGTGCTTCGCACACACACCCTCCAAGTCCTCAGCAGGGAAAAGGGAAATGAATCTTATGTAGAAAAAAAGTTTTCCTCATTTAAACAGGTTTTTAGTGGGAGCCATATGAAAGTTTGTGTATAACCCAAATAATGGCGTTCAGGATGAATATTCCTTTTTTTTTTTTTTCCCCAAAACATCAATTGTCTCTGGGAAAAAGGAAGCCACATACTCTGTATTGGATGCTTTGTTGGGTCTTTACCGATCACTTTACATGCTGTCACTGCTTTTAACTTTCTGCCTGTTGAACAAATATTTTTTTATTTATTTTCACATGCTGTCCTTTGGAACAGTGCAGATTGCTTCCCCTGTGTATGCTGTTCCCATCACTACCTTAGCCACAGTTGTGCATAGCTGTTTTGGCTGCATCCTCTCATTACTTAGTGTAGGTTACAGACTGTAATAGTCGATTAGCCCCCATGCTGATCTTTCAAACACAGAACCAGAGCCAACCAATTACTTATCTTCAGTCTCTCACTGTGGCAAGTACACTGTCTGTCATTCTTTCCAAATTCCTAGGACCTCTGCTCATTGCCCTTAAAAAAAAAAAAATGAATAAAAGGTGAGAGTGTGCAATAATATTGGATTCTCTTCTGCTCAAATGACTAAGTAGGTTTATTTTCTTTTCCTGCAGGAAAATCTGAAGCCAAGTCCTTGAAGTGTAGCTAAGCATATCACCTGATAGCTGCTCCTTGGGCGATTTGGTAGGCATGCCACTAAAAGCAAAGCTCTAGGGCAAGGCTTCATCAGGTAGCTGATGCAAAGTTCAGGTTGTTCACAGCAGGGTTATGCTCGCAGAAAACATAATCCCAGATTTTAGTGATGTAATTAATTCTCCATCAGTTTCCAGCTCTCACCAGGACATTCCGAGAAATGTTCTGATATGTTGTAGCCAATTTTCATTTCCCTGCCATCCCCATTCTAGCTCTGTTTGTCTTTAGAGTCCTTTTTTTTAGTTAGAATCCCTAGCATTTCTCATGTTGTTCAAATAAATGAGAACCATAATAAAAACACTTCCTTGCAGAATTAAGTATCAAAATGTGTTTTAATGGGAAACAAGTTCATTGTAACATAAAAGGTGATGAACTCTCAGTAAAGGTACAGGGAAATTATTAAGCCAGCATTGTGAACAACATGTCTCCTGAACTACCCAAATAGAAGTAATTCCTTTTGCTTTAGTGGCTATAGCTACAGACATTATTAAAAATTTATATTTTTAAATTCTCTCTGCTTTCTCTCAGTCACTCTGTGGTGGTAAAATTATTAATATTTAAGATTTGAGAGGTCTGGCTAAGAAGTTTATCCTAACTAAAAGACTATTCCTTTTGACTTAAAACTTTATCAGTCCATGATTGTTTCCAACTCCCCGCTTCTGCGCCAGGGTGATACCAGGTGTGCCACTCCTATGGGCTCCACCAAGAGCTATCTCCTCACGTTGTCACACTGTTTACTGTTCAAAGCCTTCTGAGAACTGTGGCTGCAAGCTACTTGAGTCCATCCCTCCCAGACTTGGATATCTGGCTTTATTAATATTCAAATTATTTGTTTTTCTCACCTTTTTTTTTTTTCCTGAAACAGTCCTTAGGTTGGGTGTCTGCAATCACTTGGCAGAGGACAAGGGAGCAGAGGGGGAGATGCCATGCCAATGCTCTCTCACCATATAAATAGTCAATAAAGCTCCTGTTTGAGATGCCCTAAATTGTACTTGTGTGGTTATGCACTTGGAGTCCCCAGACTCTCCAGCATCTCTGTACTGCATTTGTTTCAAACACAACAGAATCGTGTCTTTCTCAGAGGCTCAAACAAATGAAACCAACGACCTTGTTTCATTTCCTTCTCTCAAAAGGAGCAATAATTTCAGGGCTGCACTGTAGTTGGTGGAACAGTACATCTTACAAATTAAACAGTGAGAAACAGTGTTCCCCACAATGTACTGAATAACACAAGACTTGGAGATTTACTATGTTTTTCACAAGTCTTAACATACTGTACTCATCTATTCACATCATACTGAATCCTCCTTTTTAGAAAAGGCTCCTACACATGCCATGCTAACAAAGATGACATTTATGAGTTTTACCATGAGCCTTTTTTCTCCTCAACTAATTTTGTCATGGTAGGAGTATGTCACTTATTTATGGCATGCATTTGGGTGGAGTGCGGGGTGTTAATCACTGGCTTGAGGAATTTTTGTTGTTGGACATTTTGGCCAACTCTGTGTTCATTTAAGAGTGGTTCAGAATTAGTAACATTGAGGAGCCCAGTTGGAGGCACTTTAGAAATACCTATTTTAGGGCACTTCTAATTAATCTCAAATTAGACACTCTGAAGTTAGAATCCTAATTATGGGTCACTCAACAATTGCCTTGGACAGCGTCCTAATTTTTAATGCTAAAATGACATCACTTATTTTATTGCTGCTGAGAAGGAAACAAAGTAATTAGCTGTTGCTCTTTAAAACACAACAGGACAACCAGCAATTTAAGTTCCCTTTACCTGTAGAGTTATCTGCAAATAAAGCTTCATTGAATTGCTTTCTGCACTGCCAAGGATGAGCTCCCATTGCACAGGGAGTAGAGGCTGATGGGAGAAAATTGTATTATTAAAAAGCTAATGTGGGTACGTTATTCCACTTTCTCAAGCAAACACTGCTTGTCCTCATTCATAGCCTTAGAGACAGAGTAAGAACACCTGAAGGCAACCTTCCTTCCAGTTGCTTCAGAGGAGAGAGTAAAATAACCAGGAAAGTCTACATGAACAAACTAAAAAAACCCCCACAAATTAAAAGATTAAAAACAAAACAAAACCAACAAAAAGCCCCCAAACAAAAAAAAACCCAACAAATAAAATATCTAGAAGTGAAACATTATGTTTTTTTGAAAGGTCAGTTACCCTCCCATCAAATTTTCTATCGAATACTTGACCATATCTTCAGGTGGTCTAAAGTAAGCATAGGTGAATATCAACTGTCAACCACAGACAGTCGCATGCTAGTCTGGCACTTCACGGACAAAAAGTTAAGATATCCAGGGTAGGGGTTTGTGAACCACACCACACAGGCCCTAAAGCTGCTCTCACAGAAAAGATCAGTAAATCTCCCGCTGACTCCAGTGGTAAGAGGTGTAGGCCAACATTATGCACAGCTGAAAATCCTGGGGCTGGAGGAAAACAGAATCACAAGCAATGAAACACAAGAGCAAATCTTGTCTGACAAGACAGCTTCTTTCACACAGAATTGCAAAATTAGTGGATTCAGAAGGCACAGTGGAATTAATACAGATTTTAATGAAGCAACTGGTTTTGTACCCCAAAAATCTTAATTAAAAATTTATTGAAATTGTTTTGAATAAAAATAAGGCCTGATAAATTAAAATTGAGGCTGAAAACAAAGAATACTGATAAGTCACAGTGTTTCAGTTTGAAGGAAGGTGGTTCATCAGTTATTAAAGGGCCCTGTGGGGTTTGGTTTTTTTTTGGTAACATCTTCCCTAAATATCTGTGACAGAAAAGACAGTGTACTAGTCACAAATTTAGAAGTGGTAATGAAGTGGAAGGAATTCTGAATACTAGCAGCAGAACAGGAACAGAAAAACCTAGAAAGTGAATCTCAAGCACAAAACCTGCAGAATTTTTCTCACAAGCTGAATCTGTCTTTGTTCACAAGCCTAAAGTTTCATTAAAAAACCAAAACAAAACAGGAAAACATGAGCCAAGTGTAACACTACACACATGTGTGCTCAAAAACACTGAAAGACCCAAATGACAACTCAAAGATGCCACCTCTCCCCTTCACTTCTGGCTGTTAAGTCTGAAACCTAACAACAACAACAGTTTAAAGGTCAGCACAATTAACTATCTCAGTAAGTCCCACCACAAAAGAAGCATCCAGCTAATGCCCATACATACTCATAACAGCAGATTCCCCTTCCCACCAAAATTGCCAACATCAGTTGTGATGATACCCTCTATAGAGAGACACTCCTTAGTCTTAATTTTTTTTTTTTTTACATAAGCAGATGTCCAAATTATTGCACCAGTGCATTCCTGAGACAGTAGAAGTTGCATGCAATTTTGTCTTGGACTAAGTGGTACTTTGGCCTATGGATTTTTTTTTTCTGTTTTAAAATAAAGTATAAAATAACTTAAGGCTTATCACACAGAAACAGCCAATACAAATTTCTACCTCAATACTACATAGGCAAGAGAAATTTGAAGACTGTGTCTTTAAAACACCTATTTTAAAAAGCATCCAGGAGAAGTTGCAGTAACACTAATCCATCACAAAACATTCCAGAACATTCATACAAACACAATTCTTTTTATAACCATTTTCCTTTTATTTACATTCTATGACCATACATATGAAAAACAACTGCAAACATGCATGCAGTAATGTATTTGCCAGAGTATTTGCACAGTCCCTTCAGAAAGGCTTTGTGAGCTTGGAAGATTTTCTATCCAAGAGCAAGAACATTACGCACAATCAGTGACCAAATGCAGAGTGCAAATAACAGACAGAGCAATCAATGGGCTGGAACAGTCAAATAATTTTGAATAATAGGAAAACTCATGGAAATTGAAATCTGTTCACACATCATTCGTGGACATGACAGTTTAGATTTCTTTTCTGCATAACAAAGTTTTGAAATAAGCATAAGAAAACATACTATAGGAAAAAGATGGTTACAAGGACCAAGATGGATGGACCATCCTTTTTTCTTTTTTCCCAGTTTATTATAATCATTCAGTCTACGACAACAAAACCACAGCTTTACTGAATGAGTAAGTTACACAGAAATGTAGGATTTCCCCTTCCCTCCCATTTTATTACAATGTGAGTAATTTTCAGGAAGTGCAAATAAAAACAGAAACCCAGTTAACATTAAAAAAATATCAGGATGAAAAGCAACTGAAAGAACTCAGACGTGATTTTTGGTTTTGATCATCAAATTGACCTTTACCTGCTAAACAGCACAGAGAAGATAAGGAAAGATAGGTCAGCTGTCTTCACAGATTAAAACTAAAGGAAATAAAATAAAATCACCAGTGCTACAATCAAAACCTTACCATAGGACATTGTGGCTGCAGAGAGTTACACGCATACAAATAACCATTGGGTAAGTTGAGGGGTACCACAGAGAAACACAGCACATTTCATACAGCCTACTGGCACCTCTGAGTTAGGAAGTCCCTCAACTGCAAATCCTGTGGGCAAGGGGAGAATATTGTGGAGTGAGGCCAAGCCACACGTCGTGCATCTTCAAGATGATATTCCCATGCCACACCAATGTTTATAGTTCTTCTTAGATCTGATGCATTTATAACCAAAGGGACTAAACCACCTAATGCTAATTTCCAAGGTGGAGAAGGATGGATAGTTGTTGTAGTAACTACTCAGGCCCCTAGGAAATTAATGTAACTCCTTAAAAATAGAAAAGTTTTTTCTCAGTCAGTAGGCACCAGAAAGGGAAAAAAATAAAGTGGGTAGGGACAGCTCCCTTATACAAAAGAATGTGTTCAAAATAGTTTATATGTGTGGAAGGGAAAGTACAAGAATTCAGAATGTGTCAAAGGCCATTTCTGTCCTCTGTGCATAAAAAGAGAGTTATGATGATTAACAGCCTTATGTCTTTTACAATTATCTCCACCATATGACTGATTCCAGTATGGTGGAGGGAAGTTCTCAAGAAGGTAGGGACTGCTTCAGCTGTTATTTTTCCTGATACTTACCATATCTCCTTGAGGGTGAATGTCCTCGTAAATATTCATACTATTTATTCACTTGAGAGCAAGCAATCCTGCAGATAAATGTCCTTAAGCACTTTTTTTTTTTTTTTTTTTTTTTTTTTACTGTAAGATCAATGTCTTCTCTAGCTAATGGCATCTGAAATCACAAATAGCACCACCATCAAGTAAGAAAAATACCCTTGCTGGGGGAGAGAAGCTACAGGACATCATTCCTTTTTTTTCCTGTTTGTTTGATTTTGTTTCAAAATTCTCGCTTTTTCCGCCTATGAGGAGGAAAATTATTTCTGTCCTTGATAATGAATGCTTACTGTTACCATTCCCAGCAATTACTTGGGTGTTTATAATCAGGAGTTAAATCATTTGCTCTTCTATAGCAACAGGACGGTGTTGTCTCCTGAGTATGAAACATGTCTCCTGTTATGAAACATCATTCTTGACAGAGGGATTTTTCAGCATGCTGTCACATCCCAATTGAATATACCTTCAACTCTGACCTGGTTCATCCCAGAAAAAAAAAAAAAGGAAAAAAAAAATGACCAAGAGCAGCTACACAGAATAGCTTCTAGAGAAACTATAGCTGATATTTTTACACATTCATTTTTAGACATTTCTGACTCAAGAAACAAATAAGGCTATGGCCACACATGTTAACTGAAGTTCCAACCATTTGACTCTGCTTTGATTCAAAGAGAACTTAAACATTTCCTTTTAATTCAGCAGGCAGCTTAGAAGGCCAAAACACTTTTTTTTTTTCCTTCCAAAATCTACAAAAATATTAACACCATAAGAAACTTCAAACATTTCAGTGCTGGTTATAATTTCAAGAAGCATGATGAACAATTTAAATCTACATTGCAAATCTAGCCCAATGCTGAACACACTGAACCAGCTGAACACTCTGAAGCTCTGAGTCTGAACAACTCAACTCAATGTCACATCTGAATTTCATACCGGTCTCTGAGACTCCCCCTTGCCTTTGTATTAGAAGCTTTTAAATAGATTTGTTGTTCAGAGATTGCTACTGAGCTTTGTTTTCCTGTTCCTGTAAGAAACTTAATCTTCAAAAAGTTGAAGACAAACAGTCATCACCCAAATAAAATTTTAATTAGTTTAAATTTAAGAGGACAAGCGATTCATCAGGGTTGGGCTGTGCCTGACTAGACAGATGGTGTCAAGATTTCTTTCAGTGTTCAGAAAACTGTTGACAGCACAGTTTCTAAAATGCTTTAGGAGTGCTGCTGAATTTTAACCAGTGTAAACAGTTGTTGGTAAAGCCCTAAGTGATGTTCCAATAAGCCATCTAAACACTACCTGTAGGTGCCTAAATCGATCCTGAGGCAGTGATCTACACTTGCTTACATGTCTGTGTTTGGCAGACAACTGGCCAGTTCATGTTCCCACCTCTAACATCAACATAACTAACTGGACTAATTAATGTAGCTTATATTCTTCTGCCTCCCAAACAGCAAGAGAAATCCAAGCTTCCTGCCTTGCATTTCCAACAGACTCAAAGCATCTGTTCTGAAGATGAAAAGTAACATTTGGCTTTTAAATTCTTTGAAATATCTGCATGCTTTTCAGAGTGTAAGAACTAATGATTTTTGTCAGTTTAAATGTTTGAGGATTCTATTCTAGTGAGCTACATTTCTGTTGCTTTTTTTCTTGGATAAAATACAAAAGACTCCCAAAGCAAAAAAGCAGTACATCTACAAAGCCTGGAGAACTGTATTCATCCATCCAAACTGTACTCTTCAGGATACAGTGCGACATCAGACAAGAGCACAGGACTCTTCACTTAAAGATTACTAAAAAACATACCAGGTTCTACTTACAAGCTTTTATTTCAGTTCATGGTGGGTTAGAGGGAAGCACTGTGGATGCTAGAAGACAATCCCTTGTGATTTGGGATGTGGTTTTGTTGGGTCTGGTCCAGGATCAGAGGTACAGAAAGAGAAATATCAGCAATGATCACGTTTAAGCCAACACTGGCTTGTGTGCACCGTAGTCCCGACCCCCAAATGCGATCCATTAAGGCACAAGGCATCCTCCTCCCCAGCCATGAGAGAGGTAAAGTGATTCACTCTCCACAAGGACTGGTCTTGAAGCTATTGTAGGTAATGCTGAGAGACTGACTAGGACTCATGGTGCTCTCGACCTTCTAGAATGGAGCAGGACCATGCAAATCCAATTGTTTCTGCAACATCTATAAAGCAAGTCATATATGAGCACAGAGTTGCCAGTTCAAGCTGCTTGAATATGTCCTTTTTAACTGCATCTTTAAATACTAACTGAATATTTTATGCAGTTTTCCACCTCTTTTTTTCAAACAGAAATAGACATTTATATGTGGTGTTGAGCCACTCCAGTCTAAATAATGTGACACAGAAAACAGACGTTGACAAGAAAAAAACACATAGAATGGTTCTGCTATCTTATATCATGCTACTGCATGAGATATTTCCTACTTCAAATACAGCCCAAGTACTAAGATAATACTTAAATCACAAGGATGAAAGTATTAGTATGCACTAGAAAGTACAGCAAAAATAAGCAGCAAAATTCTTCCTCTAAAATTTCAAGGGTGATGACTTTGGTACAAAATTTCACAGACAGCTCATGGAAATTTTAATAGCTGCAGGTCTATTCTTCTGAAATGTATCCCTCTTCCAAACATGTCTCCGTTCTTGATCACTATTAACAATAAGACTGAAGAATTTTCAAAGAATCCAAACTTCACAGGAGTAAAAAACTTCCCTCTGTTCCCTTTCTGCCTAAACCCCTTTCCTTCCAGCGATGGACACACAGGACAAAGACTAGAATATAAGGTGTCCTCATAAAATAACTGCTCGAGAACACAAACGTCACCAGCCTTGTGATCGCGCTATCTGGTATCAGATCAAAATCTCCCATCACCTTGCAAAAATTGTCTGCCTCTCTGGCAGTCTGAGAAGGGTCTAATAGCTTATCGTCCTCCAGAGAACAAAGCAGTGAAGATCCAAACTGCTTGGTTAGGAAAGGAGGAGGGGAAAGGAAAAAAAAGAAAAAAAAAGACAGGATAGTTCTAAATTATTAGTATACTTACTACAGAGTTAAAAAGTCTGCATACAGAGTAGGAAATATGCTGGTCTTTCATTAAGGAAAATAACTTAAAAGACAGTATATGCCATCACTGACCATGGCGCATACAATAGACTAAATTCATATTGATACAATGGTACTTCAGGAAAGCAAACACATGATAGTCTAGATGATCTGTCCAACAGCACAACACATATCTGTGCCTTTTTTTTTTCTTTACTGTGAAGCACTTCCATGCAATGGTTCACCCAACATCATTTTGTATATTCACAGCTGAAGAACCAGTTTCCTTCTGATAAGAACATCCTGCTCCCTGGCTTTTGTACTTCTTAATCTTTTTACTAATAACACAATTATATTAATACTAATGATCAAGAAGTGGAATAGAGCACCCAGTAAGAAATCTGGCCATGCACCAAATTATCTCAGATTCTCAGATGTTCAGTCTCCATACAGTCCTGAAAAACAAAATTGTTTATATGGCATAATTAAGTATTATTATTAAGACCAGAAAAATCTCCAATAGAAAGCAGAATAGAAAGCAAACACCAAGTAAATGGAACAGAAGTTTTTCTGTTGAGTAGGTTTGACTGACAATGTCATCCCTTCCTCTCTTGCCCCATCCTTCCTTGCTGTCCTCACCCTCAAAGAGTGTCAGTCCACGCTGAGATAGCTGAGAAAACAGGGAGATTAAAAAAAACCCAAAACAACAAAACAAAAACAACTTACTGCCAAAGGAAGTAAGAAAACTCAATTGCCACTTTTGCCCAGCTGCCACTGTACCAGCCTTACCCTCTTGCCCCTAATAAATTCTAGTTTCCTTAAAATCTTACCAATCTTCAAGACACACCAGGTTGATCAAAGAAACAACAGTCCAAGCTGGAATTAAGAGTCAACAGGCTCCAAACAGCCCTTCTTCATGCAGCCAAAGACACGTATCAAATGGGACCAAGGGATGAATTTAATAGACTCCAACACCTTCTCGCATGGTAAGAATATGATGTTATTTGCTGCTCTGTACTATTTGGGTGTTATCAACCTATTACTTGATGTCTCTGGAATGGAGCACCTGTCCAGGTGACTAATGCTGACTTCCACAGTAGAGAAGATGACACTCAAGATGCTATGCAAGAACAACACAAAGAACAACAAAATATTTTCATGTCACACTTTAAAGCCGGAAAAATTACATATCCCATTTATTTCCATCCTCTAGAGACTTCTGTCTAACCATTATTCAATAACACCTGGTAACAAAACTCTCAGTTTTTTGTTTGTCAAGGACAATTACTGTAGTTTCTTTCTCATATACCACTTTACCAACAAAAATTTGAACACTGCAGCATGCATTGCTCCAACAGCAAAAGCTAAGCAGAAATGAGTCACAACTGCTCTGAACAAACAGTCCAACAAACCATCAAAAACGCTGTACGGAAAAATCCCAAGGATTGATTTTGCATAACAAGTTGTGCACTCATTGTGGCCAGTCTACTTGGAGACATGACTGAAAGTATACTATTAATCAGAACAACTACAAAACAATGTACTATCATTGCAAAATACTGCAGTTCCACTTCATCAGTTATACATATAGTCACAACTACACAAAGCATTAGCTAAATCAGACAGGGATTAAAAACACGCAGTTTAGATTATTTTATATTATTAATATGTCCATTCACTTCTGCTTGTTTTTCCTGCAATCACCTGTCGAATGCTGAAACTCTTCCTTACTTCTTCAACAGCGTCAGTGACCACAGTTCAGTTTACCTGCTCAAAGCACTACTGAGTGGCTGAAGAATAGAAGAGTCTTACCCTTGATGCACTTGTAGTTTTAACATTAAGATATTAAAGCAATTAAGCCTGTCTAGCACTCCTAGACAAAGATGATCATTACTGGCATGCACTCAAACATGACTGTTCTTTCACTGAACACTTCTTTCGCATGCACAACCCACTGGCAAATGTGAGTCCCAAGTTTTCCCCAGTGCTAGTCCACAGAGCATGCAAGTGTTGGATTTTGGTACTGAAGCGGGCTGTGCTTCTTGAAAGCCACAGCTCAATTCATCAGCCAAAAGAGAAGCTTCTTGATCAGGCTCCCTCACTCCTAAGCTTGCTTATTTTGCATCCTGCTGGTAGACATTATGAACTTCTCTTAGTTACTCACTCTGAAACAAGTGAGGAGATTTCATGCAATGCCTCACTGTGAGGAAGAGCTCCTCTGATGCAAAGATAAATGGGATTTCTGCACTTCTTTGTCTTCACCTCTCAAATTAGTCTCAAACAGTAGCACATACAGAATGACATTTTGTCAAAGCTCAGTGTGTTCTTTTAACAAAGAGAGGCAGTGATCAGCAAATAGTCAGGTGTTGTGAAAGACAGGCCACAATGTCTGGGGATGAGCCAGCCAAATTTCTTCCTCCCCTCCAGAAGAAATTGAAAGAAACCCAAACAAAACATTCCAATGCATCTCAGATATCACAATCTGAAACTGCACAACAGTCTTTCAATAAGGGACATAACAGATGAGATACCATAACACAGCAGCTCTTCATTAATATACTACATACAGTAGCTTGAAACACAATTAGGATTTGAACAGCCATGCTGAAGTGATTTTTGCAAGCAGGGACAGTTCGCATCAAAACAAAAATTACAAATTATGTTAAGTTTTCTTCCTTCTAAAGAATCTTTAGTAAATGCTGTAATGGGTGTGGTTTCCTCCCTGAATGTCAGATATGCACAGTTAAATGTAAAGAAAAGCCCAGAAGTCAACCTGAGATCTTGCTTTCCTTGGACCATCGCTATTAATAAAGATGTTTCCATTCAAACTACATTTTCAGTTTCTCTTGCATAGTCACACTGGATAAAAATAATGTACCTGTTTACACCTGGGCAAGCAAGGCAGTCTTAAATAGATTTAAATAACTGAAACTGAGTATTAGGGTATTAGAAAGCCTATTTTGACTTGTATGTTGATGATTTGTAAGAAAAGCAGGAAAGCATCCATCCAGTTCTCATCTCCTACCAGTCTACCTGGGAGGTCAGGGGCAGGAATTGTTTACAATTGTGGTATACACACAACGAGCACTCCTGAAACAGTAAAAATTATTTAAGAGGAGAGCCCACAATTAGGACATTCTTTACACTTTGTTGAAACAGTTGGCTTTTCCTTTGAGTGTCAGCATTGTGCCCAGCAATGGACACTCAACAGCATTTTGTCAATGGAAACTGCCAGGATGGGCTTAGCACCATCTCTCCTGGTCAAGAGAGTTACCTTTTTCTCAGGCCAATCTTAAATGCCAAGGAGCACAGATAAAACTTGAATGCATTTATCAGTCTGTAGAACACACTAGCTTGGAGATGACAGCTTGACTAGCCACACTCACTCATTTGCTCATTCATTTTATTTCAAGTACGACCAATAGTTCTCCATGTTCTCTTCTCCTAGACTGCATACCAAGATGAGTTGCCAAGCATGATTCTCCTTCAGGAGGCCAGTGAAGGCTTTTGTTCAGTTGTTTCTTTTCCCATTATAGTTCAGTTGTTTCTTTTCCCATTATATACTACACAAAATCTAGAGGCATAAAACTGAGCTAAGGAACAAAGAAGCCAGGACAAGATGAACCAGTAAATCCACTACTCTCATCTTAACTGTAATTAAGGCATTTATACCACTCCAAATAGATTACAAAGCAAGGTCTAAGCTTTGCTTTTTTAAACTGGTTTCATTATTTCTCCCAGACTCCCCTATTTCTCAGTTTGGGCAACAGCAGGCATTTACAGCAGTCTACCAGTCGTGTTATAAAGCATACATCTCAAATGAAACTCAGGGGAAAATCTGCAGAGAGAACCAAGACTTAAAATCCCCATCTCAGATGCATAGATGGTGTGTGGGAGGTGGAAAGAAGCACTGCTAAATCTGTTACCTTTCCTGTGAAAGATGAGCACACCATCCCTTCCAAAAATAGACTATGAAGGAAGCATTATGCTGATGACCATGAAAAGCAGGTTCAGTGTTCTGGTTTATATAGCAGGTCAGCTGTCTGTGAATACATGCCCTCCTTCAAATTTGCTAGAATAGCTATTATTTTACTTTTCTAAAAAAGTAAAAACATGAATTTTATTGGAAATAATGATGTTTGAAAAAATTAATCCTCATTTCAAAAAGCTGTTTTATAAATTACAAGCTAATGAAAAGAAACAACTGACAAACAAAGGTCTTAGTGTAAGTTTCCATCTCCACCTGTTGGTCTGACAACTCTGTGCTACACTCTAACACAACAGACCTCGCTAATCTGTCCAAGCCTTCATCCTTTCAATTTCTGCTATGTAAAAATATGCTCGTGACAGGGCAGTA
>NW_010304397.1:4168-28440 GCF_000700745.2 Antrostomus carolinensis | reverse complement strand
TAAACGCATTGGTCCAGCACCATCAAACACAGCAAATACACTTCAGACAAATTTTTAAGACTGTGGTAGGAATGAGGAGGAAGGGGGAAATCTTACTTCCACCTGAGGATCAGTGTGAAACACATTCATATTTACATCACCCTTCCAGAGACTTTTCTCTTGACCTGTTAGAATAATTTTCTCCAGAGAGGGAAATTAATTCAGCCTCCAGCTCTATCTGATCTCTGATCTTTCTCTCCAAAATCATTTACATACAGTATGCCTATCTGAACTCTGTCAGTTATATCTTGAGGGATTTGTAAGATGAAATATTGCATGCACAAAATTAAAAGTGACCCAACCATTAAAACATGCTACTAGGAATTTGAAAAGAAGCATTTGCTCAGATCAACTACACAAAGGCACAAGTCCCATTTTATGTGCTTCTGAAGGGAGCACAGTTACAGACTGTTCCTCTTACTGTTTGTAGCTAACCTACTAAGCAGGGCAAAATAACTTCTTTATTAGCTGTGTCTCCTGATCTTGAGCTTCATTTTTACTTTTCTGACCCCAGCCTGACAAACCTCCTCAGCACGTGCTAACAAAGCATGAGCAAACAGCTCTGAAAGCTAACAACAAAAATTTGGAGGGCAATCAATACGTCCAATACATTTCAGAACTGGGTTGTCTGCCTGCTTCACTCTTGTAAAAAAACAGGGTTTTTTTAAGAGGACAATTTTAGCAGCTTACACCTCCAGTTTCCTCACAGGGAATATTTTGCATGAGACAAGCCACTGGCAAAAAAGCATTTGCAATATAAATTTTCAGATGTATTTCCGAGATATTTAATGTAGCTTCCTCCAGTAACAAATTCCACTGTCCAGGTACATCACAAAAGCTTTTGAAACACTTACGTTGAGAGAAATACTTAAAAACTGAAAAATTATTATAAATAATCCTTACATAGGCCACTTAACCTTCTCTCAGGGATAGATTTAACACAGCTGAAAACAGGTGAGAGCCAGACAGTTTAATGAAGAAAAGATGTGTCATTTCTTCTCTTTCATTACGTGCTAGCAGCTTTGAAGAAGTCCCAGAAATCCACAGGCTATGTACAAGTTTTTAACTATTAACTCATAGATTCTTTAGGAAGTTCTATCAATGGTCAAAATAGCCACCAAAATGATGTATATCATATGCCACTGGTATTTGTTGACTATTACTAGTCTTCATATGAACTTCCGTTCTGCTAATAGTAATAACAGCACTGACAGTAATCGGGTAATTCTAATAAAAGCATTCTGCCTCCTTTCTTTCTTCCTCTCCCTCCTCTTAACTTATAGGTTAAGTTTATTTAGTTTTGTTTTTTAGGAGATAACATTGGACAGATATTCTGAAAATACAGACTAATCTACTTCTCCACAGAAAGATATTTCCTTCACACTTCAGTCCTGAATCATTTTGAAGTTATACAACCCTCGTCATCACATTGATCCAGGACCTCAATTTGCCACTCATACCTATTAAGCATCCCACCGCAGTGGTTTGCTGAACAGAGACTGCCAGACACAAACACACATCGCAGTGTTTTGCCAAAATGTCACTTCAGCACCATAAACTTTCATTGCTAGCTAAAAAAGCCTGCCAGCCGCAATGTTTGGCTTTTACAGTATCAGCAAATGGCACCAGCTATCATCACAAATCCTCTGAAGATAATGACTTCCAGACAGGCACTGGATGAATCACATTTAAGCTCCTTACCTTCCAAGGCTTACACACTTCATCTTGCCCAGCAGAGGAAAGGAACACTGAAACATGGCAGAAGATGCTGGGGAGACCATTATTGTAACCCAGTAATGTCCGCAAGCTTATAAACCCTCTGCCTTAAGTTACATAAAAATGCCACTATTCAGTTTGCCCAACTATCATGGGTTCCATAAAACTATTTCCCATCTGAAACAGATGAATCTTTCATACAACAGTGGGCAAGAACAGGAATAGTTGGCATAAATATGAATCATCCCCAAAAAAGCTTAAACATATTCCTCTCAGCAAGGAGCATCTTCCTGGATATTTAACATGGGATTGGCAACTATTTAGATCAGGAAAAATAAGAAAAAAACCAAACCCCAACACATTTCTTTGAGTACTGCATAAAATCCCACAGATGGATGCATAGGAAAGACTGGGACAGTGTCAGAACTGGTCCCACATAAGCCTTGCATAATGCAACGTCCATACATACGCAGGGGAGACGAACAGAGCAGTCTGGAACATGCTATGGGGGCATATTAGGTTAGAAATGAAATTGGAGATGGAGGATATAGGAGGTGGAAGAGAGACTGGAATAAAGAATACAAGAGAGGAAAAAAGCATAGACTGCAGACAAGCAAACCCTTATAATAAATGCAAAAGTCAGTGTCCTGGTAAATGGATGGGGGCTGTCTTCTACTTCTCCCTCACAAGTTAAAGAAATTAAAAATTGTATTTTGCTATTTGAAGATATTACAAATATTATCTCATTATCATGGCATATGAACAATTCCTAGTGGAGAATGTGTTCACACTTCTACCAGCTAGCAAACAATTCTTGTTCTTGGAGACCAAGGGAAATAGACACATTCAGTTTAAGGATGGGGTTACTTTATTTCTCCAGGGTCAAAGCTAAATCCACAGTCGAGCAATTGCTAGAAAACAAAGAGCAATATGATGCCACCCAAAAGCTCCTCAGCTTAATTCCTCCACAGGCAATCAGGAATATATTATGGTCAGAAGTAGTGAAGACAGCAGGCAGACCTGGAACATCAGTCTGCACTAAAATGTTACCTCACAGCATGAAAGCCATTAGGAAATCAGGAAAACTGACAAGACCTTTACATTAAACTCATATTTGTTCCTGAATTAACGAAGAGCAATAACCTCCAGGATATTTAGGTACCACACAAGTTTTCTTCCCCTGTGACTCAAGTTCTGCTTGAGTCACAGATGGCAATACATGGAAATACTCTGACACAGAGAATATGGCCTTCCTTTAAATACTGCTATTGTGCCCTCCGAGAAAAAGTACTCACAACACACCCCGCATCAAGAAAGGCATTTTTCTCTGCTAACCAGGGAGGCCAAGCACAGATTGCAATTCAAAATGCTCCCAGAACTTCAAGACTCTGTTCAACACAGAAACTCTAGCATTCCTACCTGGAGTCATCCATCTTTCACCATTTGCTTTTTTCTGAGTAGTGTTATTTTCTGTGCATATTCATCTCTCTCCTGCCCAGTCTGATTTCAAATATTTCAAAGAGTGGTGTTCAGAGTGAAATAAAATTAAGCTACTCACATCTGGAAATTCTACCAGAATGTTCACATACTTATGGAGAAAGTAAGGTCTTATAATAAAGCAAAAGAAAGGTAGAAGGAAAACACGGGATTTCTGTGCTGGCTTTGTGACTTCTGTGGCCTTCCTATTTATCCTGTTTTCTGTGGGTATCATTAGCATATTTCACCAAATAAAACTGCTTGTAAACTAATATTAGTCTGCTTCAAGCACTCTATACTGTTCCTTACAGTGCCATTATGCAGTATCAACATATACTAAGCCACCTACATCAGGCTTGCCCATGTGGAAACACCAAAGGAAAACAAAACTGTCTTAATGAAACTGCAGTAAGTAAATTCAATAACTACAGTCGAGGTAATTTTGGAAGCAAATTACAAATAATTGAATCAAAGCCATTTGCATTCATACAGGATCGTAATGCAACTTCATGTCTACTGACATTCATACCTGTGTACAACTTAGATGATTCCTGAGCTTTCCCATCTGAAGAATATGTGCACTGCCATGAGGGGGAGATTTGTGTACATAAAGAAGATTCAAAATCTTAATATCACCTACCTATGGGTGCCTTATGGTTTATAATAAACCAGCATTTCCTGTTTCAAGAATATAGATCAGCTTTACAGAATTGATTTGTTACAGATGTTTTAATACAGTACACCATCATTAATTCTGTGATCAATAAGAAAGGCCCATCTAAAATAAATCGGTCCAGCTACGCTACAATCGGAGATATGTCAGTTCACTGACAGACCCATTTCCTTCATGAATTCAAAGAGACAGCTGACAAACGCTTTCTCTTAAGATGGGTCTTCTGTGATGCAGCTCCTAAGCAATGTGGATCCCCTAATGGGGAATCTCTCTCCTCATTCTTCCTCTCTCAATCCATCTACAGACATTAAAAAAGGAAACATCACTAATTGTTCATAAATGTATTTTCTGTTTTGCAGCAGTCACTCATACATTATGCATAGATCAAGAAATAAAATGGTAAGGGAAAAAGTAAAGCCTATCTCAAACTATGTGCCCTTCACACATTATGATTTAAATAGACACTTGAAAGCATCTGTTGTCTGATTGATGTTCAGTTGTGACTACCCAAGCAGACCTTCTCCTATATGCAATCTAAACCACTTCGGCTTCCCTGAGGAAGATTTACTGTCTGCTAGTTATCCTACCAGAAACCACAGTATGCAAGCCTTCCAAACCACTGCTGTAATTGCTCCTACAGACCAAACAAGAGTGTCACATAAGAACCATGGTTGGGCTCACCCGGAACAACCAAAAATCCCACCCCTCTGCATTGCACCACAAAGCAGAACTGGCACTGCTTGGCTCAAGTGTAGAGGCTCAGACCTCTATCTGCTTGGCAGGCTTGCTAGAGACCTAGATTACGTATGTTTAATCATAAACTTACCCATTCACTACTGTGACCTTACATTAGAGCCATAAATGGCAAGAAGTAGTTAAGGAGGGCAACTAGATGTTGCTGCACCCCTGCAGCCTGCTGCTCTACAGTGTCTACGGAAAGATATCAGCTCCAGAAGTTAATTGGGTGGAGACTATTTCACATTTGCCATGTCAAAATCTTATCAAAGGTTCTTTGCTTAATTAAAGGTTTAACTTCTTCCTCAAAATTAGCTCTAGAGTAGATGAATAAACCTGCTTATTCCAACAAAAGAAAAAAAAACAGTTTAAGTCTCATGTAACTCACACTTACTGTCCTGTTTTTCATCGTGGTCTATTGGCTTTTTGGGATGGTTAATAGCATAAAGTGTAATGGAAAGGTGGAAAAACTCCCTAACTCCATTTCTGAAGAAGTAAATTGGATATCTCTGCTCAGCAGCTTTTCCTTTGTGTTCTTGAGCTAAGCTTTTCAAGATTAATCAACTCGCCTATGGACTGAAAAGAAGATGGGAAACAGTGATCCTTTAATAAGCCAAACACTCTATAGAGTATACTGAGTATAGATGGTCAGAAAACTAGGAAATATTCATATTCTACCAAAAATGCATGGTTTCACCTGAACCAAAATTTTGCCATGATTACACCTATTTCTGGAACTTCATTTACAAAAATGTGCATTAAGAAAAATAAGTTTTAAAAAAGTTTCAAGAATTTTCCATGTGGTATGTCAGTATTATGGCACAGTAGCAAATAAAATAAGCAAAATATATACCAAAAAGACATAAAAAAACAAATTGAGAAAATGTCTGTTTGAGTTTTTTCAAGTACTAAGCAAGGCATTTTTATCCTATGCAGGTAGCAAGGAGACTGCTAAAACAGTGACAGGGACTTTAACGTTAGGCATTTAAACTTCAGAGACTGCTACCCAAAATAACTTCAGTAAAAGCCAAATGTCAATTCTAAGTTTCTAGTTATTTCCACATAAGATTTCTAAACAGATCTCTGTGTTTTCAAAATGCAAAATGTAAAGTGCTAAAAATAAAGACTTCACATTCAGCTTTTTTTCCTTTTTAAACTGCAGGTGGTAACTAACACTTTTTTGAGAACACACAGGAATTTTAGTTTGCAATGAGACAGAACAGAAATCTTTGAAAGATGAAGTATCACCTGCATTTCAAAATGGGCATTTAATAAAGTAGAAATCTCCATTCTGCCACTGAAAGAGAGACAAATCTTTAGAGGCACTTACAGGATTTGCATTCTTTCTCCCGGTAAGATTGCCCAAATGAACAAATAATAGCTGGCTGGACTACACTGTGATGCTTGGTACCTTAATCAAAACTGAATTGCTCTCATTTCATCAAAATTAAAGGTGCTTCATCATGTCTTTATTCTCAGCAGTGCACAATGTCTCATGGAGCTCCCCTGTAGAAGGAGGAAAAAGGCTCCTACAGATTAATATATTTGATTATGGTGATTCCCCAAAGTGGATTTGCCCTGGCTCCCAAAGTGGATTCACCCTGGCTCTAAGCAGTGTAAAAATGGAAAAATTAAATTGTTCATGAGACTAGCTATTCTGTCTAAGAAAAGTAAGAGTACAATAAATACTCTACACCTGTGGGGCCCACTGCCCACCATATTTATGCTAGGACAGTGTCTGGCTTCTAAGGAGCCGCAGGAAATACAGCCTGGGACAGAACAAAGAAGATATAGCAAAGTTACCATTGCTTTCATTCTTCCAAATTATTTTTCCATATTAAATGCAATTAGCTAGGGCTTTTAGTTAAATAATGTTTTCTATGGAAAAAAATACCTAATGCCTAAATTTACAGTATTCCCACTTACAGTCGTCTTTTTCTCCGAAAGCTTGGTAATTAAGCCAATGAGTTATACTACCTGCTCTGTAAGTATGTTATCTATCTATACGTTAACTGCTACTGAAGTTTTATGTTTGTGTTTACAGTGCTATTTACTGTAAATGTGTGAGACACTAGAAAGAAAAAGGATTTAGCACATATAGAGACCAAACACAATCCATATAGATCCTAAACATGGTAAGGACAAGGCCTGCTACTCTATTTACTTTAGTAAATCTGTCTAACTATATCTTTGCACAGTACTCAAAGTACCTTGAGGTTTCAAGCTTGACTGAGGATTTTGGTGCTAGAACAGTATAAATAAAATTATTCACCATAGAAATCACAGAACTTATCAACAGATTTATTCTTGAGATGCTAGAGAACCAAATGACATGAATTTAGTGGTATTAAGAACTTCAATTAGCTGATTACCTATTTGAAAATAATAAACTTTGCAATCTATATTTTGTTCTCAGGCAGTATTACACACTAGATATTCACTAGCTAGTACCCATCCATACTATCTGGATCTATACACTCATGCTGAGCTGAAAATAGAATATCCAAAGGATTTCACAGCTTTCTCAACTTAGAAAAAAAAACCCATGTTCAATTCTACAGTAAATCTAATTATCATTAATCTTCCTTTTTTAATGTGATTAATATAGAAGCACACTTACACTGTACACAGAAATAAAACATGCACAGAAACAGAATAAATTTAAACCAAATATGTTATCTGTATAACCCAGTACTTCAGTTTATCATCTTCTCTTAACAGAGAAGAAAGCACGAAAAAGAGAAGGAAATTCTTTTCTGCTTCCAGGAAGAGTCCCAATGATTACAAATAACACCATTATTTTGGGTAGATTTTAAAATTAGGCTCAAATTTACAACTAGTTTACAAAGAGTTAATCCATTTTTAACAGGCTCTATGCTAAATGCTAGCATGCATTAGAAATAATTTTTGAGTAGATGTACGCTGGCAACGCATGAAAGAGCTTTTGGAATCCAAATAATCTTAGAGACTTGTTTTGTCATTTATTAAAACGCTACTTGCAGTACGTTACCCCTTTTAAAATGAATACGAGCCTCCTAGGGTAGCTGCCACTACCCTTGCTGTCAAGCAGGGAGTTTCTGCCAAAGTGCAAATCCCCCAGGGCAGTCCTCAGATGGGCACTATCAAGTCATCCCCGTCACTCACTAGTCTCAGCTGTCACTTTGCACTGCCTGCTGACACCAGCTGCGGGTGGGTAGGTGACAGTGTGGTGTGACAGCAGCCCTCCAGCCTGGCCTCAGTTGGACGGTTAAACCTGTTCTTCATGGTCCAAAGCACACCAGCATTAAACGCTGCACTAGGCAACCTCAGACAGACTTCTCGAGAAAGGGTTTTGCCAAGAACCTGCTTAGTATTTCCTTTGCATGAATATTGTTGTATCCACAGGTAAAGAAATGCTATGACTGTTTTCGATGAGTTGCAAGCCAAAACCAGACTTCCCTTGCAGCAAAACAAGCATGCCAGTCTCCATGTAAGACTACAGGCTTTCACGCAGGTGAGCAGATCACTTGTAGCAGATCCCAGCAATGACCATTAGTTTACATGGGCTTCCAGATACGCGTTTGGAAGCAGCTGATCATATTTATTTCACAGTCCCTGATTCTGTAATTGCTGGCAAATAAGCAAACTCCTCCAGTTTATAGCAGTTGACAGAATAATTCAGATTGGAAGGTATCTCAGAAGGTCACTGCTACATTCAGTTGGAAGATTTGGACTCAATTACTTGGATCCATGTGAGCTGGAAGAAATGATTTGTCATACGTTTAGAAACCAACTAAAAGAATAGATTACTGGCTAATGCATTTTAGTCTTCTGTGGAGAAACAGTCTGTAATCATGCTTCTACCCACTTCCAATGGATAAACCTCATCTGCAATTCCCTGTCAAATCCCATGACTTGCTTACACTGTGTAAGCAAGGTAAGTGTTCATCTCGCACGTTGGATACACAGCCATCTGCCTTAGGACAATCCCAAATAGATGTCTATAGGAAGAATAATCTGACAAAGGCACTGCTAGCCATGGTCAGGCTCAAGGAATAAATTTGCTAATTGCGATCTCTTACCCTCAGTTTAGAGTAGACTAGAGATACCACAGCCTTAAGAGACATAACCTTATAGAGATTAAATACACGACACATTACATCGATATTTTGGCTGTATGCCTGGTTGCTACTTTCTCTTATTTCAGAGAGGCCTACCCTGTTTCCTACCAGGGCCCCATGTCCCACTGGAATTCTGAATGCCCACACCTGGTCCCCACCCAACTGTCAGCTTACCTGGAAAATCCAAGCAAAATAAGTCTCATGTACCTCTGAAATGCACAGGAATACAGAAATATTAGGTTGTAGAATATCTTTACATGATTGAATTTTGATGCTAACATTTTTGAAATGGCTACTCACCCCTTGCAAAACCAGCAAGAGACAGAGATGCAGAGTAGTCCGTTAGGAGCCATAGATACTAATCAGCTAGATGGCCATACTGCATAGAGATGACTGAGAATCTCAGTCTAAAAATACCAGTATTGAGAATCAAATGAATGGTTCTGTGTATCTAAAGAATAAAGCACCAGTTCAGACTAATGATGCTATTTATAGGGCTGTGGAATAATATGCATGTACATTATGGATGTTCTTTAATTTCACAGATGTGATTTCATTCTGTTACACCCGTCATGACTCATAGTTAAGCTTTACAATATACAGAACAGAATTAAATGAAAGTCAGCAGAGATTTACCTCATACTTTATAATTATAAGGATCTATATGTATATATGAAGATAAAACATATTAGGCATGGTCAATACTAAAGTAAGTAATTGCATGTTACAGCAATTATGATCCTTGTGACACAGTATGAAGAGCTGTGAACAGAAAAGAATAGTCTCAGTTTAAAACTACAAAAGAGCTATAGCAGAAACTAAGGGTATAGACTACTGTGGCCACGTCATATCCATGTATCCCCTGGCAGTTCATTAGATACTACATTTTGTAAATCTTCAATATAGCTTTTACAAAGGACCACGACCATATCAAAAGCAATATTGCACTTATAGCTGAACAAAAAAGGACAGAAAAGCTCCCCAGGAATGCTACTTTGAAAGAGAACAAAACCGATTGTGAGATGTTTTCAAGAGCAATCCACCACAGAGAAATGAATGCCTACCACAACGTAACACCCCTTTTTTTCCCCCCAAACTAAAGTACTGATAGGATCTGTCAGACAGAAAGGAATACACTTCAACAGCAGATAAGGATAAAGAACAGTTTTTAAGGATTAAATTTTAACAGGTCCTAACTAACTGGAAATATGATACACCATAGAATTTTATGCTAAATCCATGACACCCATATTTTTGTGCACACACTAATATTCTTCATAATCCTATTTTTTACCAACACTTAAATGTTCATAAAGAAAACAGTACAAAAGGAGGTATTTGTCTCTTCTGGATTATTTTTGTCTCCAAACAACACTATACACTTTTGGAAAGTATCATTCCCACCAGCTATCTGGGGTCACTTTTCAACTAGTCTAAGCAGAAGAATATAACTGCAGTGTATCAGCAACAAAAATATAGTAACACCTGGCATTGTGCAAATAATGTTCACCTCGGTGCTGGAATGAAAAGTACCTACAGAGGATAGACCTAGATATACGATGAGCTAGAGCAAATTTAATCTGAAGAGTTCAGAATACTTTGGAGGCTTTTTTGAGTTCATGTTGTTATATTAATGGAATATAGCGACTCTCCAGCTAGATCTTAACTTTAGATGCAATATATTTAACCAGTCAGTGGATTGGTACACCAACCCTTCTGCTCTTTATCTGCAGAGGATACAAATTGTGCTCTTAAACCTGACTGCTGTTTGACCTTTCAGCTCTAGTAGGTTGCTTTTCAATCCTGAGTTATTTGGAAAGATAGCTATCTCCCCATTCAACTGTACAGCAATCCTACAGCTGCTGGACCACACTAGAGGCTGCTGAGTTCAGAATCACCACTAGATCACACTTTAAACCATGATCCAAACTTGCTAAGACTTTTCAGAATAGTAAAGTTCCATGCCCAATCCGACTCAAGTTCCCAAATCCTGCAAGTCACTCAAAATACCAGCTATGAACAGCAGACATTTCCTTTGCTGTTCTTTTGTTTAGCATAACACAAATCATCCTGCCTTCATACCACTGATAGACACAAAAGAAAACACTCCATCTGCCCCTCTGTTCAGGGAGGCCACTCATCATTCACTTCTTCACTCAGAAAAGACTGTAAATAAACAAACCTGTTTGGCCAACTGATCCTTCTTCACCAGGCCAGTGGCTGCAGCAATGTTTCCTGCTCCTTCCACTGTCTTCTGGGCCACCGCTGTCACTCCTGTCACCACAGCTCCCCCAACATTAGACACTTGCTCTTTGGTCTTCTCAGCCACTGAGGAGAAGCAGAAGGTGGAAAAAAACATTACAGCTCTGGGAGCTGTAAGTTTTTCAGAGAATCGTATCTATCACTGACAGTGCAACATCATGAAGAGCCATAAGGCCGTTACACTTCGTGTACCCCAACTGGATCTTCAGAAATGAGACTATTCATCTGGTTGCACTGAAGCAGCAGAGGTAAAAATATAAGGCTTATTTGTGGCTCAAATTATTTCATGTAAAAGACATCTGACATTTTCATTCATGTCTAGCTGTACTTTAGGAAAGAAAAGTCATTACTTAAGGTCTCTTATTGTGCTCAACTCACTATGTAATATATAGTAATTGCATTCAATACATCCCAGTTTGGAAATGCATTCCAATCAGCCCACCAAACACTCGCAGCATGTTACAGGACATGGAAGACAAGATTTCTTATATTAGACTCAAAAGCCATTGGTTATTATTTTATTTTTGTTTTTTAAAATATACTTGATTAACAAGCAGAGCTACTGTTGCTCAACCAGAGAATTTCAAATACAACATTTTATCTGATCCTCTGAGATTTCTGCCCCACTGATGATGTGTCCATCTACAACATACTAAACCACAAAAAGATTGAATGCCAAAGATGCCAAAGCAAACTGGATTAATAGCTAACTTCCAAGCCTCAGGGAAACAACAACTCATTTAGCCTACATATACATCAGCAGTTGCCGTTCTACCTTTCAGAATATCACTGAGTTCTTCCTGCTCATTCATTCCCAAGGGCTCTTTCTGACAGCAGCTTGCACTACAGTGAAACCGCTCTACAAGAAGAGATGGGATGACTTCATGCCTTAAAGTAACACAGCCATATTTTCGGCAAAAAACATATTTACTCATCTAAACAAGGGACAGCTCTTCAAAAACATCCAGCATATAGTTTTGTAATTCTAATTAATCCTATACTTTCCTTCAGCCCAAATCCCATCTGAACCATAAAATGTATTCATGGCTCTATTTGCACCCTTTATGAGCATGGGATGGATTCTGCTCAGCAGATGGGCCACCCTTTCAGAGACGTTTTTGAGGAACATGTACAAAGAGAAGACTTCCCATGGATAAATTAGATTTCTTTAATTCCTTACATAAAGACTATTAGCTGTCAATATCACAGGGCAGGCAGCATAGATTACTATGACTGACATTAAATAACAATTAGGAAAAAGGTAGAAAGGCAAACATGTGCCTAGTATATGATTTTTATTAAAGACCCAAATAATAAGTATCTGCTGACTGAAAAGGGAGGCAGAGCATTAATGCTCATTCTTACTAACTTAAAGTGAAAACATATAACCAATTGAGTATTATCTATTATGACCAGAACCAAGAGCTTTCATCATAGAGCAGGAAAACAAGGGACTATGCAGCATCTGAAACTAGCAACAGAAAAAGTCTGTTCCAAATATCTTCCAAACTATACATGCTAATAAGATACAAATTCACAAGAAATTTCATTGTATCCATCCAGTACTCTCTTGCCACGCTTTTTCCGGAGTAGGCAAAAAATCAAAAGTGGGTCTTGCTGAAAAGCAAACATTGCCCTCAGGGGAGGTTTGATATAATGCTAGCAAGAGCAGAAAGACATCTATTAAGATGCTCCCTTTGATTATTACCAGCTTCAGACTAGAAAAAGCTCTGGATTCTACACATAAAGTTTATGTAGGAAGTTTTTCACTAGTGCTTGCAAACACTTATCTTCAGGTGTGTATCCTAGTAACGTTATATCTTCCAAAGAACGTTAAGATCTGATTGTGCAGGGAGTCTTCCAGAAACAAACTGAATAACATTATGAAACAGAACATTTTTAACACTTCCATATTATTTAGAATTGCAAGAAGAAATCTCAGAGCTACATTAAAAAGTAGCATCTTTCAGAAATACTTTTAAAAGTTATATTCCCTCCAAAATAAATAAATAAATAAATAAATAAATGTGTTTTGCTAAATTTCAGGATTGCTTTTTATTTTTCCTCTGTCTCATTCCTTTGCTGGGAGAGAAGGAACAAAGCAAACAAGACCAATAGAAGATATATAAATCAAGGTCCTTTTTATATACATTTCCTTCTTTTATTTTTTTTTTGTATCAACATGACACACGCTGTCTTGAAAACTCCCTTTTGCAACATACTTTGAATGTAGAACATTTAAAAGATGAATTCAGTAGGCTTGGTGCTGACAAATGATCACGTGCTCAGCTGCTCTTAAGTGGACTCCTCCCTTCTCATAAAATGATAAAGCATGGTTGCATTGTGTCCATTGTCAATTGTCCTAATTAGTTTCATTATCTCAAGATCTTAAAAAAACTGTACCTCAAAAGCAAAGTATCAAGAAACACAATCTTGGAAGACACCCTCCTAGAAGCTATGCTAAGGTACATGAAGACAGGGAGGTGATCCAAGACAGCCAGCATGGCTCCTGCCTGATCAACCTCGTGGCCTTCTATGATGGAGTGACTACAACAGTAGACAAGGGAAGAGCTATGGATGTCAGCTATTTGGACTTCTACAAGGCTTTTGTCATGGTCCCCCACAACATCCTTCTCTCTGAAATGGAGATAGGGATTTGATGAGTGGACTGTTCAGTGGATGAGGAATTGGTTGGATGGTTGCATCCAGAAGATAACGGTCAGTGGCTCAGTGTTGAGTGGTGTCCCTCAGGGGTCCATATTGGGACAAGAACTGTTTATCATCTTTATCTATGACATAATGGGATCAAGTGCAACCTCAGCAAGTTTGCTGATGACACCAAGCTGAGTGGTGTGGTTGACACACCTGAGGGACGGGATGCCATTCAGAGGGACATGGACAAGCTTGAGAGGTAGGCCTGTGTAAACCTCCTGAGGTTGAACAAGGCCAAGTGCAAGGTCCAGCACCTGGGTCAGCGCAATCCCCAGTATCAATACAGGATGGGGGATGAAGGCATTGAGAGCAGCCCTGCAGAGAAAGACCTGGGGGTACTAGGGGATGAAAAGCTGGACATGATCTGGCAATGTGCACTCACAGCTCAGAAGGCCAACTACATCCTGGGATGCATCTAAAGAAGCGTGGCCAGCAGGTCGAAGGAGGTGATTCTGCCCCTCTACTCTGCTCTGGTGAGACCCCACCTGGAGTACTGCATCCAGCTCTGGAGTCCTCAGCACAGGAAAGATAAGGATCTGTTGGGGCAGGTCCAGAGGAGGGACACAAAAATGATCAGAGGGCTGGAACACCTCTCCTATGAAGAAAGGCTGGGAGAGTTGGGGTTGTTCAGCTTAGAGGACAGAAAGCTCCAAGGAGTTCTTATTGCGGCCTTTCAGTACTTGAAGGGGGCCTATAAGAAAGATGGAGGCAAACTTTTTAGCAGGGCCTGTAGCAATAGAAAAAGGCATAATGGTTTTTAGCTAAAAGAAGGTAGATTCGGACTAGATATAAGGAAGAAATTCTTTACTGTGAGGGTGGTGAAACACTGCAACAGGTTTCCCAGAGAGGTGGTAGAAGAAGGTGGTAGATGGTGTTTCCATCCCTGGAAACATTCAAAGTCAGGCTTGATGGGGCTCTGAGCAACGTGATCTAGTTGAAGATGTCCCTGCTCACTGCAGGGAGGCTTGACTACAGAACCTTTAAAGGTTCCTTCTAACCCAAACTATTCTATGATTCTATAGAGTCAAACTGAGTGCACTGTGGATGCTGCAATAAAACACATAATTTCTGACGCCATTATAAAACTCACATTTCTCAGACTATGTTTTCAGGGCAAGTACAACCACCTATGAAGAACAACTACCCAGTGGCTGCCATTCCCACTATCAAAGTGCTTTGGGAAGGCTCTGTCTGAAGCTTGTTTTATCTTCCCAGAAACACATTGCCCTAGGAAAAGTTTAGCACATGCAAACAAAACAAAAAAGCAAAGAATCAGGCTGCTGACACTGTTACAGGCACAACAACAAGATACCTGATAAAAGTAGTAACATGAAAGATCTCTCATACGCCGCTTCAGAAATCAGAGCCATGAAGATAAATCCAGGAAAATATACACGTAGCAGATTTGCAAAAGCACCCATACTAGTAGGAGAAAGAGGGAGTCTTCTTTCCTGGTTCTAAAGAATACCTAAACACCATCAAAGTCCCTATTACTAGAGCGGCTCTGTAAATAAGCTCCAGCCTGGTCACCCTTCAGCTCTGAAACTCTAGAGACAGGAGAAGAAAAAAACAAAATAGGTTTCCAGTCTCATGCATTTTATTGCTTATACTAAGTAGTAACAGGGGAAAAGCATTAAGTGCAGACAAACAAATCAGTTCAGAATGCAGGGGATTGATACCAACTAATTAAATTAATCTCAATACCAGGTTGTTTAATGATCTTAAGCCATTAAGTCTTTGTAAAGTTGATGTCTGCTTTGCATCACAGTGCTGAGAAACAGAGTAAATCAGCTTCTGCAGAGCTCTGCCATGCTATGGCCTGATTACTTCTGCCCATCTATGCAGACACTGTCCCTTCCACTAAATGATCCTGGGATGGTGTACAATGCCCATGCCAAGGCTTTGAAATTGAAGTTGTAATACTGACTATAGCACTGTGCAAAAATTATTAGCATTGAAGCTTCCTTTTCCCTGCTTATTATAGACAACTGGATAACATGCAATATCAAAGTGAATCCTTTGGACCAATTCAAAATGAGAACTAGTCGCTTTCAATTTTGAACAATAAAAGTAGAAGAAAACCACAGGATTTCTCTGAATTAATTAAATTACTCTTACTGCACTAAATAGACTTTTGGATATGTATTTCAGACAATAAGTTTGCTTTAGGTACTTTAAGAACTCAATTACAAAGAAGCCACTTGGGGTTCTTTAATTTATACAATTTACTGTAAGATACCTGTTAAAACAAAGTTAAAACAAAGGCCAGCAGACATGTTAATTAGGCAGGCAAGTCAGATATACAAGCTAGCACCCCATAAAACCAATAAGCAAAGCTGCTTCATCTTTAGAAGTTCTGAGAAAGGGTGACCTGACAAATAACATGCTCACTGTATTCCTGAGAATCACAGCCTGGTATCCTCATTTTACAGTGTCTTGATGCCACTAAACCTGGTACAATCAGGTCATACTTTGTTCAAAGCAAGAAACATCTCAGTGTAGTATTTCTGGGTTTGGAAAGCAACTGACCGAAAAGAGTATTTAGTAGTTCAGCACACTGAGGTGTGTCAGCTCCCGAGTCCCTTCACCAACAAGGGGTTTTAAACCACAAACTATTCAAAAATAGAAGAACTAGCAAGACTTTGGAACTCAGACAGTAAGAGGGACTGACTGTACAACTGTGAAAACACACTTATTTTGATCTGTGATTCTAGTTTGCATTTCACTGTCTCCAACCTCTTGAATCATTTTTATTCATGTAACAAAACGTGTTATTTCGCCTCAGGTTTCACAAGATATTAACATCCTGATGCATCATAAGACCACTAGAACTGGCAAACTCCCAGTCCTAGGAAGAGACAAGTAGGTCTTTACAAGTGCCCTAAAAGGCAGCTTTGTCACTTCAAATTTAACAGCATTGATTAAATGAATTTGATTTCTAAGACAACTTCAGTAGCATTGAGAAATGCTACTATCTTCATACTATATCTCATAACTTCACTACAGTGAACCCAAATCTGTTCTTACCTATCTTCTCTTCTTGCCAGAAGAACTCTTCATACACTTGCAACTTTTTTTTTATTTTTAAAATATATGCCCAAGCTATTCCTTTGTTCTTACACTACCAAACCCATACTGTTTCATCTTAGAAACCGTGCTCTCCGGATTTTGCATGAGGTCTCCTCACTACCACATTTTAACTTGCATGCCCTCTATTCATTTTCATTCAACAGCCAAACTTCTTTCAAACAGTTTAACGGGCCAGAAGGAAGCAAACTGTGTCACAGAACCCATTACTCCCAAACTCTGGGCATTTCACTTTGTGTCACATGTTACCTAAAGTGCATGAGGAACAACCACTGTTTTGTCTAAAATTCCCAGTAACCTTTATGAATTTTCTATTGATAGGCACAGCATGTGACAGACATGCTCTCCTTATGTTTGGCTTTATAGTCTGTTTCATACCTACCAGAACAAAATTTAACATATTTTCAGACCTGTCAAGAATTCTATTAATCTACTTAAAATTTCCTGTCTCACTACATATATTGCAATCAGATAAAGATGGACACTTGCAGCTTTCAAGATCAGTTGTTTCTCTCAGGAGGAGCGAAAGAAGTTCCTGACTAAGGTAGCCTACTATGGAGTCCCAATGCTCCACCAAGTTTCATACATGTGCAAATGCCCTTGACTTTTATTCTACCACAGCCGAGCTTGGTGAACATCACCTCTATTAACCTGCTTTGCTAGTGCTATCAGTTGCTGTTCCCACATCTGTAATGATATTAGATATATGTGCCTCAAATCTCATTCTGCTGAAATCCTCTACTGGTTATAGTAATGATCCCCCTGAATACTTCTCTTAATTGAGGTCTAACAAGCTGAGATCTCAAACCTCATAACAACAGCATGCGTGTTTGGCCTGAGGCTAAACTCTGAAGGACTATCATAGATGTTCTGTTCAGTTCTGTTACCAAAAATACTCTTGATTGACTTCTCAATCATTTATTTGGGTTGTGATATTAAGTACTGCCTAGTTAAGTTTACCTACAGTTGTTTAGCCTTTGCATTGGCTTATGTGAGTACAGGTGAACGATACACGGGCTGTAAACAGAACAAAAAGCACGACAAAATCCTTTGTTTTTTAATTTCTTAGGGGAAAAACACCTTAAATTTCTTGACTACATATTATCTTCACACCTCTAGAAGTTCCACATTCTACAGCAGAAAAATACACATTCTATTCAATGTTCTATGGTCACTGAGGTTTTCCTGCACTCTGTAGAGATCAAAGACTTCCATTCATTTTGCCACTTACTACAAATTATTGGTTCCTGGTTTCAGTTCATACCTAAAATGATCCCTGTAAATCAATTTAAAATGCAAATTTACTCTTTTTCAGTGTAGAAATACTAATGCAAATATACATGCCCAGCATTAACTTCAAAGTTTGAAAGTGTTGTTGCTACTGAGAGATTAGGCAGTTCTAAAAAACATTTCAAAACCCTCCTAACTGTGACAAATTTGAATCAGTTTATCAAAACTATGAAATTCTTTTCTTTCCTGTAAGCCATTTCCGTTTTATCTTCCCACCTAACTAGCTCCAGTGGGACACATCGATGAGTCACATGAATCTTTTAGGAATGGAGGGGGTGATGGGGCATGTCCAGACTGCAGTGGCAGCATGACTGTGGCTGCAGCAAGCACACCTTAGCTGAAACTGCACTATCTGTGTGTTGCTGGAAACAGACCTCAGGCTGGGATGAAGAACCACTGAGAGCACAGGTGATAGTTGGGTATTAAGTTCACATGGAACTCTCCGTGGCCACAGATGTATCAGTTTAAAGCCCTCTCAATCAGCACTGCCAGTTTACCAGCAAAGACAGGGTTTCCTCATCGGGACAGGTGTATCCCATCAGGCCCTAGCATACCTCATGTTTCAAAGAGTCTTCCATGATATTAGGAAGAAGTTCTTTACTGTAAGGGTGGTCAGACACTGGAACAGGTTGCCCAAGGAAGTTGTGGATGCCCCCTCCCTGGAAGTGTTCAAGGCCAGGCTGGATGAGGCTTTGAGCAACCTGATCTAGTGGAAGGTGTCCCTGCTGAAGGGGGGGGGGATTGGAACTAGATGATCTTTGAGGTCCCTTCCAATCCAAACCATTCTATGATTCTATGAAAACCAAAGTTCTGGCAGAGGCATTATTCCTGAAGCCAAGATGTCTTGCCCACTCCTGTTTTTTCCAACATCTCTCTCTATTACTGGGAGGACTGAGGAAAACACTACCTGCACTCCTGAACCTTTTAGGAGTCTTCCCAGGGCCCTGAAATCTCATTTGATCAACCTTGCACTCCTGGTTGCAACATCATTAGTACCCACATGAAAGATCAGGAGCAGGTACTGAGTTCATCAGTTAGCTGGTGACATCCCCAACTGATGCCCCAAAGAGGCAGCAAATGAGTGGCTCTGTTCTGCTCAGGAGACAGTCACCAATGACCATAATTCACCACTGTTTCTTCTTAACGCTGGTCTTCATGCAGGTCTTACTGTGAGGGGTTGGTTGATGTGCCCTTGGTGAGGGTGCTTATGCAAGCTCTGCCTCCGGAAGCATCCCCGCACACCCTGGCTCTGCGGCCAGGCCACGGTCTCTCCCTGCCTGTGCGACTCCTGCACGCAACCCCCACAGCTGCGCCTGCCCCCGCAGTGCTGATGTAACAGTTACGCCATGGCATGGTCACACATCAGCCAGCCGAGGGGCAGCTCAGCTACAGGCACACGGGCTGCAGGCAACAGCAGCGCCTGTACAGCAGGGCTGAGTGAGAGACTGCGGAGGTGAAACCCCACCCTGCACCCCAGTGTCACTGTGGGTGGCCTGAAAGATGTAACCAGGGACATGCTGCTGACCTCCTCTGCCTTAACTGCAAACACGCCCTGTGGTTCCTCCTTTCTATCTGCCTCTTAAAAGTCCCTACTGTATGAAGGAGGCTCCTTCTACACTCTTTTCCCTCCTTCATTTCACAGAATCACAGGTTGGAAAAGGCCTCTAAGATCATCCAGTCCAACCATCAACTCATCACCACCTTGCCCACTAAACCAAATCCCCAAGTGCTACATCTACATGTTTCTTGAACACCTTCAGGGATGGTGACTCCACCACTTCCCTGTGCAGCCTGTTCTGATGTCTGACCACTCTTTGTTGCAGTAATTCCTGCCTCATCCACTAGCATCACTCCTGTCTGACTACAAGCTCCTAAATCAGCAGATTAAAGCTGTCCTGACATGCCCAAGTCCCTCTCTACTTGGCCTTTCACAGTCCTCCAGTGGCATTCCTCATCTTCACTCCCACCTCCAGATCCCAATGTTACACCTCCTCAGATCAAAAGGAAATAAACCTGGGTACCCAAGCCAGGCTTTCAGGTTGTATAGGCAGAAATTTTTCACAGTGAAGGGGAAAAAAAGAAAAAAAAAAATAAGAAAGACTACTTTTTTAATGCCAACTAGTTTATAACTTTCCAGCACAGAATATTTCACCTTTGGCAATAAACAAACAACAGAAAGACACTGGATTTACCTATTTCTACAAAAGCAAGTTATTTCCTTCTGTTTAGGAATCCAGTTTGATTAGTCTCCTGGCTCACACCAGTGAAGCTTGACTTTGATTCAGAACATCCCTCAAAAAACCCTTCTCACATAGAAAAAAACTATATTCAATTTACATATTTGATTGTAAAACAGTGCATGCATTTTGACAAAATTAATGTTGCTTTCTGCCTCTCAATTTTTCTGTGTTTTTCTATCACTCAAACGGGAGTGTTCTCACAAATTACACATAATTTTTAACAGCCAAATGGTGGTTAATCAAATATAGTGAAGCAGCTGAAATTGAGATAATTGTCTTACCTGTTGTGACACCATGAACAACTCCTTCCTTGGTCCTGGAACCTAAACAAAGAACAATATTAGGTTGAAAATACATATTCTCAAGTACTGACAAAGATGATAAAGAGGGATAAATATACAGATTATGTAGAGCAATATACAGTATCTCCTAAGATTATTAAAATTAATTCAAGAGAAATTCAATCTAAGGGAAAGGGCAACACCATCAATAAAGAGCAAATGCATGAATGTATATTGACTCTGGAAAGGTGAGTAATACTGGAAACACTTCTGCAGTTTATTTCTTGTACGTATGGACTTCCTTGCCATTTTCTTAATAGCTGTGTTAATTAAGCCTCCCACTTTGCAAACTCACATGGATGACTCTGCATGGAAACCATGTTACCGTTAACATCTTAATGAGACTCATGCATGTGTTTGCAGAAATCAGAGCCAAAGTTTCTAGATCCTTACTGTTTCATCTTACAACTCTCTTCCACATCTCAGTTTGCAGGAGTTAACAACCACTACTGAACTACACAAAAACCTAGAGGTTAAAATCATGGGGAGCTGGCAGTGCTGGCCAGATTTAGACAAATACTCATCTGAAAGGAAAACATTAAACAGTAGATAGGATTCAAGCATGAAAATGCCACTGGGGTCAAACCCAAGTTCTACCACAACCAGAGTCCTCCTTGTCACAGGCATATGTGACAATTTATGTAAAGATTCTGCAGACACCTAGAGCTAGTACTAGACTGGGACGTAATGCAAGACCTGTGTAAGCACTGCAACTCTGCCGCCCTGAAGACCAACCGATTTCTGGAACACCTATGTAAAAATACAATGACTTTTTACCACGCTGCATGAAAGGGAACACTCTCTCCGGTCTTCAATGAGAAGAGAAACAAATTGGCACATACTGCTTTTGAGAACATAATTCCGTGTCTTTTTCCCTACTGGAGCTCTGCTTGTCCTTGTCAGGTTTCATAATTTGGCTATATTTCAGGGATTAGTATTCATCTGTGGACTATGATGCTTAACAATGTGCAATTAAGCGTTACAGAGACAGAATTTATGGTTCCTAGTTTATCATCTCACCCCAGTCTGCCTGAGATAGGGTGACTTTTTTTTATTACCAAATCAGTAATTGCCTTATTTGTAATACAATTTTTTGTCTGTATGTCATTCAGTACAAGAGATATGACAATTTATACTTCTGACTTTACACTTCCAACATCTATATAATTTTAGCTTAACACTATGTATAAAATCATATACAAACTGATATAAGCAGAAATGTATTAGAAGAAAATGTATGAGCAGAAATATATTAGAAGAAAGCAGCTTTCTCCACAATTCTTTACAATAATACAATTAAATACTGAAATAAAATATAAGTCCAATCGTCAATATGCCTTTTTTGTTGCTAGCACCAGTTTATGGAACTTGAGCCATGTATTTTTGGCACTGTCGGGTCGATTATAGCATTGAAAAGGGTCTGTTACTATGAGATAGAGTAGAATAATAATCCATGATAAATAAAAGGAAAAAAAATGTTGCAGCAGGTAAAATAACATGTTCCTTTAGCTAGCTAATGAAAAGGTTAAACTGTTGAGAATCCTTTCCCCCCTTTTATTCTGATTTTCTCTTTTTAAAAAGCTTATTTTCTCTCAGTGAAAATATTTACTATTGTCTATTTTATTAAATCCAAAGTGTTAATGTCTAAGGACTCATTTCAGGACTTTTGTTCTCAATCTTGCAACACCATGACACCTAGGGAAGCAAAGCACTTTGAACACTTGCTGAAATCTAAGCAGATGATGGTTCTACTAACTTCTAAGAAGGGAATAAACACCATTTCAGGTTTACAGTGTGTCTATCAGAACACTTAACATTAAGCATATGCTTTTAAATGCATTGTTAGACCTGGCCAATATCTCATTCATCTTGTTGAAGTTATTGCCTGCAAGCCAAGCCACTAACACATGGAAACCTGTGACTAGCAAGTACCCAGTTCCCTAGAGCTGGTAAGAGATGGATGGTACAACAGAACTCCCCGAGGACCTCTGCGATGCATATATCTCCAGAGGCACATATGCAAGTTGATTCTTAGTTCACTTACCCTGATGTAACACTGCTATAACCATAACTAACATTGAAACACTAGTCTCTTTCTGCTAGTGGAAGACAGGCTTTTCTTTAGCAAAATCTCAGCTCATAGACCCATACAGAACAGATATGTATAGCCAAATCCATTAATTTGCAAACAACCAGCTAAGTGGTGGTTCAGACCTTACAGCATATGTTAGAGCTCAATACTATTTGCCTCACTACTGCATATTTGCATGGAAGTAGCTGTTTCTGCAGTCGCAGCTACAACAGGATCTAGAAGTACATAGGGTCTGCCAGAATAGGCCTATAAATACAACAGTTGAATTCTGTAGGATGACGTCTGGCTGGCAGTGAAGGAAAGCTGGTCATCCCCATTGTTTCTGAAAGAAACTAGCTATCTTTCCCTCTGGCATTCCCAAAACATCAATAATCTTGCTCATTATACTCTGCATAACAGGACGAACAGAGGAATTGGAGTAGGGATAATATAAAGACCAAGGAACCTGACAGTGACCTACACTACTTAGGTGATGCAGGAGCAACAGTAGTACATAGTAACACTACTTTTCCTTACTATAACATACATTTGCACAAGGGGAGTAGCCAAAAGCAGAATTTTTGCCTTTGTGTAATAATAAAAAAATACAATAGACTCTCTTCACTATTTATTATCATCACTTCCATTTTTCCAAGAAGGAAGTGTCTATCAGCAGTTTAGCAATACACTCATTTTTGGGCTTTCTGAGAGACGAACAGACTATTCCAAGCAAGCTCTCCCTGAGATTCAGGTTACTTAGTAAGAGATGGTTAAAGACAGGGAGCATTAAGCCCAAATAATGGGAAGGAGAAATCGTTTTTCAAGGAAAACACTTACTCCCAAGTGCTGAAGCCCATTATTCCACCAGACAGACCTTGAATCCCTCGACTACTCCGTTGGCTTTTCTATTACAAAGGAAGATAGGAAACCTTATGAACAGATAGTGCAGCAGAAGAATTTGGATGGTCTTGCCAAATAGGTCATGACTGAACTGTTCTACTCTAAGGCCATGTGCCAGCTAAGCACACGGAGTAGTAAACAACTCATCTGCCAGCCACCTTGCTCCTGATAAACCTTTCCTTTGATCTGATAGGGTATACCATACCAAAAATGATCAGATTGGAAACTTCCATTCCTGAGCACTGAACATGCACTCAAGAATCAGTTGAGCAAAAATCTTCAGCTCCCTGGTAGCAAACACAGAGCTCAGAGGAGCTCTTGAGCAGTACCTCACTGAAAACATGCAAGAGCATCCTTCTTAATCTCAGTTCCTGGTTTCAAAGTGAGTGGAGGTAAGTATTGCCACTCGTTTCCTCACTGCTTCACACTAACAGCTCTTGAAGGATACCCGGAGACCCAGTTTTAAATTTATGGCATACACGATGCAGCACAGGACTGCTGAGCCTCAGTCCTCCTTTCTAATCAATGATCATGCCATTCTTTGACACAGGCAAAGGTCCTGATGTTGTGCTTGTATGGGTCAAGACAGAGCCACTGATTTCAGCTAGCCAATGCTGAAGTACATCAGCA
>NW_010304397.1:0-4150 GCF_000700745.2 Antrostomus carolinensis | reverse complement strand
GCAGGAATTTAGAGAAAAACAAAAAAACCCACCTGAAAGCATGAAAACACACTATAGACTGTGTTGAACACTATCTTGGGTATTAAAAGGCAGGGCAAAGACAGTGAGAAGGGACTGAGGGAAGAAAGAACATACTTCAGCATGGCAAGGGAAAAAAATCCCCAGTTAATCCTCCAATATACCACTCTCCCTCCAAGCAGTAAGACTTCCCCTGTGCCAAAGGGAACATTTTTGTGCCTCCCTTTCCCCCCCCTCGCCTTCCCCCCAAAAAATAAAAATTTACAATGACCACATTTCATCCCAAGCAGCAGCATTTGTTAACAGAACTCTTACCAGGTAGATTTATGTTACAGTCTTTCATGTAATAGCTAACAGCAGCCTGGACAGAAAGGTCCTAATGTTTTCCCTATTTACTTAAATTCCACTGATATTGGAGACCCTATCACCTAGGGGATCTGGACCAAAGACTTCACATCTTATTAATTCTCCAGCAGCAATGGAAGGCTGAATGTTATGGAGCTGACTGTCAAAATGGAAAACGATTAACAGGTCCCTCTCAGACCAATGTTGTTAGGTTCTTTTTTGCAAGATGTCAGGCAGCTTTCACAGCATCATCTGACTGTGAAACTCATATCTGAAAACCCAACTAGAGAGATAGGGAGAGAGAAACCTTCAGGAGCTCTAATGCAGTGTGCTGCTCCTCTCCTCTGCTCATAAAGGGGTTTCACTACCTTTTGCATTGCAACTGGTATTAGCCTACAGAGCTGAGAGATTATCACACCAGCCTTTGCTAACGCTGATCAGAAGAGTCACTTCTGCTGTGTGCCTGGGAAACAGAGAAATACCAAGCTCCTCATTGCACTCCTACCCTACTTGATTCTGCTGAAACTTCAGCTGGGGAAACCAGCTCTCTGCAAGCAGGTATGGGCAGGCACACACCCAGGCACATGAGCTGCCAGAGCTCCTGCAGACAAGCTTCCAACCAAGGGCTTTTTTTGCCTGCACGACTGCGCATCTAGCTCTGCCGCCTGAAAAGCAGGCATCTGCTGTGGGAGGGATTCTTCACCATTACTACAGTCATATGCACGGATCCCAATCCTGGCTCAGGGCTTCTCTGTCCTCAATATTTTATTCTTGAAATAAATAGCAAGCCTGCCCTCCAAAGTTCAACCTCAGCAAAAACATCTCTGAAGACAATGGGAAATCTGTTGCCTTTGGGAGCAGAACTAGGTTCAAATATTATTACAGTCTGGAGAACAGGTCAGACACAAAGATTAATTCAGCACACAATGCAGGTTTCTAATACAAAGAAGTCAACGACCACAGAAGCATGGTCAGGAATCACAAGAAAACAAAATAAAATAAAATTTAAAAAAAGCCCTACCCCTGAAAAATAACTCTAATACCAAGCGCAACGTACAGTGAAAGAACATCTATTTTGATATACTGAAAACGAGCAGACGCTCATTTTAAAATAGACTCATCCCACAATTAGTTTTCAAAATGATTGCCATCTCTGTTGGCAAAAGCACAGAGCTTTGCTATGGCTCGGCAGAAGAAAAGCGTATTCCAATTGAGTAGTCCAAACTATCTGGAGCAAAAATAATTTGTTACAGACTGGCACTAGCCTGCAAGGGCAGAGGGAATCCTGAAAAGACATCGGAATTGCAGAGACCTCAGAGCTTTCATTTAAAAGAAATGCCTCTGGTTTTCAACTCTGTTTAACTTCTCTTTGATATGTGCACATCTCCCTAGGCACACACAGAGTCCATGACAGAACCAACCTGCTACAAAATCAGAAAAAAAAAAGAAAGGACCTACAGAAAAGAGTACCTTTTCCCCTCCATGCTGTTAGAGAACAACTTTATTTGATGAATAGGATAAATAATCCATAATTATTTTTAAATGGCCAGTTGTATGGTCTTGGTAGATTCTTTTCCTGTGAATTTTTCATGGTATCTGCAAGATAGTCCTCCAAAGCTCAGTACTTGCTCTGTGAAGATGATGATCATGCAAGCAAAGTATCAACCTGGGATTTGAAAAGAATTTTATCCCTGGGTCTCGGCAAGATTCTTGTGTGGCCTAGATAAGTCACTTAACAACTGCTTTGCTATCTTGGGGTTTACATGCCCTACCTCATTAACTGCAGTGGCTCTTCCTTGAGAAGTCATGGAAAACATCTGCTATGGATATATAACAGTAAGTACAGAACATGAAGTTAATTTCAAAAGATGAGGAGATGACACCTTGTCACACAAAATGTTACTGTTGTCATGCCAAGCAGTCAGCATGGCTTATGCTCAGTTCCTGAATTAACCTCTCAAGTTTCTCCTCTTAAAATCCCACTTAAAACCCATGTATTCCATGCTTTCACATCTTTTTTTTTTTAATTACTATTTATTTTTACTGTACCAACTACCCCTACAGCCTTAACCTAGCAAGCTTCTTGAATAGAGTGTCAGCTAGTGATCTGTACTGTAAGGCACCTCTTAAGATACAACCTCGTTCAGCATGGTATTACAGAAGTGGTTCCACAGAGCAGTAACACATGGCCAGCACAACGCAATGACATAAGAACCAACATTTGCCTTCAAAAAACCGGAGCTCAGGAGGGCACAATTCTCTTTGTTTTGCAATGGTCTCCTATGAGTGATTAGGTATTTTTTTGCAGAAGAATAGGTCTGACGAGGATCCAGCTGTGCATGTCAGGGTACACCAACCAGCAGCATGATCTCTGCTGCCCACTTACCCACATAGAGGACACCCTCTTTCGTCTTTCCTGCTGCCTCTGCCACACCCTGCTTGTTTTTTTCTGCTGCTGCTACAACTCCCTCCTTTGCCTTGGAAAGTCCTTTCATGAACACATCCATGGCTGAAGAATTTCTTCACACAGCTCTAGAGAAAAAAAATGACAGTACACTTTCAGTAATATTTTTTTCAGCTTTTTATCCCAGAAAGGGAAGAAAATTTTATTCAAACCAAATGGGATCACAATTACTTTAAAAATATATTATTTATACCCCCATATTATGTAGCTTTCATCCTCATCTCTATTAGCAATACACAAACACTTCTCTGTATGTAAGGTTGCACTCAGTATTTCAGATAGAAAGAACAGTTAAATAACTAGAAAGAAAAGGAGAGTTACATGAATCACCTGTACATTTTCTCACATGCTGCTGTACATCCTAAGTTAAACAGCACTGCCAGAGCAGTTCCCTCAACCCAAGCAAAGCTTGGGGATCCTTTTTCCACAGAATCCTGCAGAGAGGTTGCTGACAATGCAGTTCTGGTTGGAAGATGGATTCATTGACACAACAAGTCCCTTCCTTGCCTACCAAGGCATCATTTCCTCCAAAGGATAGTTCTGTTGATGTGCTGATGTGCAAGGTTTAGCCCTGTGATTTGATGATACTCCTCCACCTCTCATCCAGAAGAAAAAGCCAACTGAAAGAAACACTAGCAACTTAAAAAAACCCCAAAACATACCTTCTAAACAACAAACATTCATTTGTTACAAGAAAATGCCATTACAACCCTGAAGGACTGAAGCAAACAGAAAATGCTGCTTTTCCAGTAGCCCAGCATTTTGTGCACTGTCCAAGGCACTCTTCTGGAAATTGACTTTTCCCAAATGGGTTCTTTGCATGTATTGGAACTGAGAAAAGATTTTACTAAAAAGCAAAAGCCAAGAATGCAGGATTTTAAAAGCACTGCACTAAAGCTAGCAAGCGAGCTTTGTGGCAGCTATACAACCCAGCACTACACTAAAACTACTAAAATAGTAATTACAACCAAGAAGTCAGCGTCCTTTCAATGAATCCGTTATCATTAGTCCTTTCTCTTCCTCCACCCACGCAGAAAGAAGCGCTGCCTGTTATTTTCTTTCCTCTGCCGGAGGCTGAGTAGGAGGGATGGATGTCTAGGAAGGCATCTGGGCTGCTGCAGCTTTCTACTAACTCGTGAGGAGCGTGCGGAGAGGCAGCGCTTGTGCTCCAGCCAAACTGCCTACGGTACCTGCAGGCTGTGGGGAGGGGTGCCACACACCGAGGGCCGGGGGGAGGCAGCCCCAGCCCGCGGGAGTCCCCAGGCCCGGGCCCGTCCCTGGGCGGGGCAGCGCCGTGACCAGGTGCGGGGGCACCTGGGGACC
>NW_010304396.1:0-3778 GCF_000700745.2 Antrostomus carolinensis | reverse complement strand
TTTTTGCTTGAAACCATGTTTTCCAGATACCAGTTACATTCAATTTAATGAAAAAACCCTCAAGGTGCCCATAGCCTGTCTCCTGCCTTACTGTGCAGCCCCAGTGACACTCTCCTACCATCCACTGCCCTCCTGCAGTCCTTGACCTCCCTCAACAGCAAGAAACCACATTTTTCTTTTATTCCCAAGAAATTAGTGGCAATTGAAGGCAACAGTGGAATGAAATAAGGTGCACGCATGGGATTCATTCCCTCCTCAGTGACAAGCAACCACCTCTGCAGTGAAATACAGCAACATTTTAGCCGAGTTTCCAATGAAAACAAGAGTTATCTGATCTTCTATCTGTCCCATCCTCACAACAATTGAGCTGGTGAGTCCATTCCTGCCAAACATGGCAGAGGTATAGATCTTCAAAGCAGTAAATTCTTAGAGGTTTTGTGAAAACAGGCAGCTGTGCAGATGAAAGCAGGATAAATGTGTGCCTCCACGGAAGGAAAACTGCCATGAGGATGTGTTAGCTCTCCGTGCTGTTGGACCAAGAGGTTAGGCAACCAGCACAGCTCAGGGAAGACCTTATCATCACTCTCTAACAACTACCTGAAAGCAGATCGTAGCGAGGTGGGTGTCAGTCTCTTCTCCCAAGTAACAAGTGATAGGACAAGAGGAAATGGCCTCAAGTTGCACCAGAGGAGGTTTAGATTGGATATTAGGAAAAATTTCCTCACTGAAAGGGTTGTCAAGCATTGGAACAGGCTGCCCAGGGAGGTGGTGGAGACACCATGCCTGGAGGTATTTAATGGGTGGAAAGGAGACACCATCCCATTAAAAGCCGTGTAGATGTGGTGCTTAGGGACATGGTTTAGTGGTGGGCTTGGTAGTGTTGGGTTAATGGTTGGACTCAATGATCTTAAAGGGCTTTTACAACCAAAATGACTCTATGATTTGCTTCCACAGCATGGGGCTGTTTGCTCAGTATGTACCTTGCTTAATCCAGCCATGGTACCTGCTGCTTTTTGCTTAGTGGGTGGTTTGGGGACATAGGCAGGCACTGGTTGGTGCCAGAAAGAAAGAAAGAGGGGGGATGAAGCAGGTTTGGAGATGTGGGGAGGTGTGTGGCTAATGAAGGGAAGGTGTTAAGGGAGAAAAGGAGACACATCCGAGATGAATAAGACTTCAATCATTCAGCTGCTCATGGATCAAACTTACTTGTTTTTAAAATATCCCCCCATTATTTAAGACAGTTTATAAAAAGAACATCAGATTTGAGAAATGGCAGGAGGGCTCCAACAAGGAAAATGTAAATTCCTCAGCCAGCACATGGCCAAGTCATGCTCTTGGGGAAAAACAAAATGAAAAGCTTAATGATCATCATTACTTGTTTTGTACAGAAAAAAATCACCTCTGACATTTTACTTCTGACAACATCCTGGGGCACCACATCTATGTTAGTCTAGAAAGAGATATTTCAGTTATGTTCTTGCTTTCCACCCCCCTCCTCTTTTTAATGACAATTGTCAAACAACTTGTGTGTCCAACTTCAAGGGGAAAAATACATGGTTTAAGTCTTCCCCCTCTGATTTCAGTGGAATAAGACACAAGAATTAATCCTTCCATCTCTAAATCACTTACAGCAGGTCCCTTTCTCCCACTGAGGGATAATGTGTGCCTCATGCACTGCAATATTTCAGTCCAAATGAAAGAGGTTAATGACAAAGCATCACTCTGAACTTCACACATTTTTTAAAAAAAGGCTATTTAAATTAAATTCTTATTTCCTAAAGTTGGCATGAGTCAAAGTTTTATAAGTTTGGTGTTTTTTGGTTTTTTTTTTCCTTCTAATGCATATGTTTCTTTGAAGATCTTTTCAGGAAAAAGATGTCCTAACAAGCCCCCCTCCCCCTGCTGCCACTGAAAAATCATCCCTGCGGATAAGGCTGTCAGGAAGAGAAACTGTGTGGTATTCACAGAAGAGAAGAGTGTCACATGCCTGCCTTCCAGTAACCTGATTGAACAATTAAATTGTATTTCTCTTTAAAAGGGGTTAAAAAAAAAAAATGGGGGGGGGGGGGGGGGGGAGGGTTAAAGAAAATCAAAATGCAGATCTTGCTGTGGTCTGGGATTCAGGAAGATTAATGAGCTACCTAAAAGGGAACAGCAGCTTATAATAGAAAAAGAGGACAGTACTTTTTTTAGCATAAAGTTCAAAGGGAAACTTTTCTTGATGGTTAAACTGCAAAGATTTCTCAGCAAAGTCATCTCATCTATTGTCCCTATTGACTCCCTACATTGACTTTTTCTCACCTATTGCATCATGTTCAAGCTCTTCCAATTCATTCAGAAAGGGCAATATAATCTTGTCCCTATCCACACTAATTCCTGTGTTTTGTCCCTTACTTCTTTGTCAGCTCATGGGCTTTGTTCTTTACAACCCTGCACTAGCTCGGCAGCTGGAAATCTGCACAGCTCTCTTTTCCATCCTCCTCTCTTGAAAACACTCACCATCTCCTTCTCATAAGAAACCTTGCCTCAAAATTTATCTTATATCAATGAGGAATCACTTTTTAATGAAAATCTGGTTGTGCCCATGAATAATGAGTTCTGAACAGCAATGGTAACCACAAAAACACCCAGATCTCAGCCACGAGGTACCTGGAAGAGGACAACAGCCGTGGAGTGAGTCACTACTGTTCCCTAATGTGTTTCTAAAGCAACATGGCCAACTGGTCAGGTTAGGATGTGGAGGTAAATTCGAATGACAAACGGCAGCAAAACTAATGCCAAAGAGAGCTGAAAACCTCAAGGCAAGTGTTGTAGGCTCCCTGATGGACCCATCACTGCTCAAAACTTAGTGCTCTTTACTTACTGGGTTCAAAGCCAAGAATTTTGGAGCTTTGAACTCTTGAATTCTTGGGTTTTGAATCCATAGTTGTCCTGTGTAGTTTGTAGCACAGAGTTATTAACAGTGGAGAAGAAACTACTCACATCCTACTGCCCACACGTAGAAGAAAATGACGGTGCAATATAACAACTTACACTCTACAACATCCTACTGAACTGGATAACTTCTTTCAGTTGATCCTGGGCACAAGAGCATGTGATAGATTTTGAAGGTGAGAACTTGAGCCTCAAAACAGAAAGAGCTGTAAGCTAAACACCTTCCAAGTGTGCATAAATGGGAACATCATCGTTTAAAAGAAAAGCATTTTGACTTTATTTTATTCCTATATACTGTCAGATCATAGTGTGGGCAACTGCCAACTTCAGCACGTCTTCATCTCAGATTCTTCCTTCATAGTCCATCCAAAAGTATTTGAATATTCACCACAGAGTGCATCACTTCATCCTTGATCATCAATACCAAGATCACCTGTGTAGAGTCACCTACAGTGAAGCAATTTGTCCACTGTATCTCTCACTGCTTCTTTTCACACTGTTGTGGGTTTAGCTTGTCACTGAGGACAATCAAGTTATAAATGGATGAAGGGAACACAAAGTAAACCAAAAAAACTCTCTTCTAATTTATAAAAACATCCTCAATTAAAAGCCAACTGAAAATTATCATGAGTAAGATTTCAAGGAGAAATGCTACCCTTGTCCATCACTGTAATATGTGAAGAGTAAATATTATTGCCTTGTTATGATTAGCCCTAATCTAGAATAGATGACACAAAATAACTGAGTCCTGCTATACATTCTCATGACAGCTTTAAAAATCTTCCCTTGATTTTGCTCCCAAACCCAACACTTTGGTGAATTAGACCATTCAGGAAAAAAAAAA
>NW_010304395.1:559-1156 GCF_000700745.2 Antrostomus carolinensis | reverse complement strand
GAGGAGGAACTGGGTGATGGAGCTACTGTTGAACATCTTCTGTTCTGTGGCATGAGGACCCTCTTCATAAAACAAAGGAGAGAGAAAACTTAGGACAGACTCCTGTGAGCAAAGCTACTCCCTTGCTGACAGAAATCCCCCCCAGTTGAAATGCATTGGTTGGTGCTGGCTGAGTGTGCTGTGAGGAGCTGAGGAGTCAGCTTTGCTCTGCTGCAATGGGTACCTGGAGCAGGTTTGTGACAGCTTTACCGTTCACAAGGGATGTCAGATGGAACCCACCTTCCATAGAAAAGTTCAGTATTTGCGCTCAGGACACTGAAGAGTGTGGGCTGCAAGAGAGATGCTTAGGATGGCAGGAAAGGGTGCTCATCTCTCTGTGGGTTATGCAGAGCCAGGAGAGCTGTATGTCCATCAAGCTGTTACCCAGCTGCCCTGCACTTTCACTTGTGCTGCCTTGATGGTGACTTCACACACAAAAAACCTCAGTAACAACTAAAAAAGAAATGTGTGGGAGCCAGGGAGCACTGTTTCAGAGGGCACATCTGCAAACTCTTCTCTTTCCCAGCCTAGAGGTGCAGTTGTGATTCAGAGAGAAGG
>NW_010304395.1:0-268 GCF_000700745.2 Antrostomus carolinensis | reverse complement strand
TCCCACCCACTACAGGGGCAGCTCTGGCTGGGCAGGCTCTGATGGCACCATCAGACCAACCCTGATGAGCCTGCAAAAGCCACAGTGATGATGTCTGTAAGTGAAGACTTGTTCATTTCTGATACTCCATGACTTATTCACCTCTAAGAGTAATAGAATTGCAGTTTCAGTGCCTCCTTCTGAATGGAGAGATGAACGTATATATCCCATTGAACACCAATAGAGTAGAAGATAGAAAGAAGAGGATCCTTCCCTTCCAGGTAGCCCC
>NW_010304394.1:0-33264 GCF_000700745.2 Antrostomus carolinensis | reverse complement strand
ATATTTAAATAAATCAATACTAATAATAAAATCAAGACGAAAAGGTGGCAAAAAAGACAAATGTCCCAACTACCTACCCATCATTTTTGAAGCTCAGGGAATTTTAAATTGGGGTTGTTTTTTTTTGTGGACAGAAGCTTCAGATCAATAAACCATCCATCAAGGAGAAATAATCACAATAACATATACATATTATATGTACATATGTGCCAAGAGAGGGAAGCTTATATGGAGGGGAGAGCCAGAGCTTCTGAGGTGGTGGTCAGGGGATGGATGGGGATGATGGAGGATGGTGGCTGGTTGCGGGGAGCAAATCCCCTCCCTGGGACATTTTATCCCTGTTTGGCTTAAGAAGAACCACTGGGATCTGCTTTGTCATATCGGATGTCTGAGCAGAGCAGAGATGTCACCAGAGCTGTCACCTCCCTGGTTGGCACGTGGCCCAAGGGGTTTAGAGAGATGAAGAGGGTCTTGCAGGAGTCAGGGTGGGGAAAATCAATTTTCCAACCATTTTCCATTCTTTATACCAGGTCCAGGGAAAATATTAGTGACCTCAAAGTCTTGTGACCATCTTGAATTTCTGCACAAAATGTCTCCAGCTTTCCTTTAGGTCCTCAATTCTGGTTTTGCATTTCAAAAGCTGCAGCTCCAATTTTAGGGGTGAAAAAAAAAAAAGGTCGATTTGCTCTAAAAATGAAGGAATTTGAGTCTCCAAATCCACCCTTGTTGGGGTTTTTTTTTGTTGGGTATTTTGGGGTGTTTTTTTAGGCTTCCAAGTTTTACTGAAGCCTTTAGCATCCCAAGAGGTTGGTGCAACATCTGGTCCTGGAGATAAACACCCCATGTCCTCCTCATCGGCTCTTCCTCCTGCAAAGATGCATTTGCACCACCAGCCCTCGAGCATCCCTGGCAAGAGGGTGTTTTTTCCAAGCTTGGCAGCAAAAAAAAAACCTTTTTATTTTTAATCCAGGTCAGAGATGCTCCATCCTTGAGTGTCACCCCAGAGCCAGGGCCCTTGCTGCCACCCAGCATCGCTACCACGGGTGAGGGATGCTCATGCAAAATGCTGATCAAAGAGGAATGGTGATCAAAACACTCTGAATTCAACCCAAATCATAGCAGGAGAAACACCTTTCACCCAAATTATGTTGAATTATATATATATTTTATTTTTTAGGATTTAAGGGACGTATGGCATGACCTGGGGATCAGCATATGTCCCCACCACATGCAGCTCCTGGGAGGGTTTGGTGTCTCCAATCCAGGGAGCATCCATCTGGGACACCCTAGCCCGGGACAAAGCCAGGAGATGGAAAAACCACACAGACGAGACCATGGGCAGAAGATGACATTGATGATGCTGATGCATCATCTTTCTCCACATCTCTCCCTACTGCCAGGGCTGGAACCCTGACATGAGCATCAACCCCTGGTTTTTCACAACAGGGCATGGGATGTCCCCATCCCACATCCCAAAGGGGACAGCCAGCCTCACCCAGCACCAACATGAGGAGATGTGGGATGGGACAATCCCTCTGCATGTCAACAGCCAATGACTTATTTATTTTTTTAAGAGCTTTTTACAGTCTGGCCCCATTGTAAAAACATGATTAATAGATGTAGCTTTGTTCTTTAATAACTCCTCCTGAAGGATGCCAGGAAGAGCACGAGGCAAAAATTCAGAGCAGCTGGAGCTGCACGAGGAGATGTTTTTCTGCTGATCCAAATTTGGGGCCACCTGGATCACCTACACCCCCGAAAAAAGCTGCAAAAGCAGCCAGAGAGGAAACTGAGGCACAACATGGGCTTGCAAAGCTCCAGCTAGGGGCAAAGCTGCTCACCTTGGGGCTGGGAATTTAAAGCCCATTTCTTCAGCTGGGGCTGTAAGAAGACGGATAATAGTTTCACCCCCCCAAGTTTATTAAGAATTAATTTAGAGCCACACAAGCTTTATTTCAATGCCCTCCAATAAATCCAAGTGACAGCGAAGGTAAGCACTGTATTAACCTTTGAGACCCATGGATGGAAAATCTCCATAGAAAAGGGGTAAATGACAATGGGGGCAATTCCCTCGCTCTTCTTTCCTCAGGGTAAGGGGTAATAAAAGCCACCACTGATCTATGGAGAGCCATGAGTGATGTCCTCTGCATACCCTGAGGGGTTTTGCTCTTACTATTGAGCAGAAAAACCTGCTGGGTTATTTTTTTCAGGGTAAAATCCAAGAGGACTAGAATAATTATTAAGAGAAATAAGGAGAAACCATTCAGTCTAGTAAAAACGGCTTTGTTACACCAGTAACAAAGTTATTAATTACGTTATTAATGACATTATTAATGGCACCATCAACCTAGTTATAATGATGTTGAATTAATGGACTTTGCTCTTCTAGGGACAAGATTCAGCTTGTTGGGGTCAGCCCATGGATATGGGGAAGGCAATGGAGGATGCAGCCAGAACTGGATGGGGAGAACACCTTGTATTTCTCATGACATTAAATATATATATTTAATATTAAAAAATTAATGAGCCTTTCCTCCACAGCATCCCAGCACTGTCCCTGTCCTCCATCCCCAACCCCTCCTTGGATCCCAAAATTTGTTCAGGAACACCCAAAACAGCAACCAGAGAGTCACCGGAGGTGGCAAAGGAAGGGTCAAAGGGCCCATGTGTCCTCCAAGAAGCAATAAACCATCAGCAAATAAAATGAGGACAGGGGCTGGCCAATGGTCAGGTACCTTTGTCATCCATCCTGCTGATTTTTGGCCGGAAAGGATGCTCAGCGGCTGCTCCGGACGGATTCAGGTCTTGATGGATTTTAAAGTAGAATTTCATCTTTGTGTTTGAATCCTCCAGCTCTGACCCTCCCTGCGGCTCCTATTTGAGTTGACCTGAATTACGAAAAGCTCTGCTGGGGTTTGTGTTTTGAAGAAACTCTTCTGAGCTCACCCAATCCCTCTGGCTCGTAAAATCCAGCTGGAAAGTTTCCTCCCCCCCTCTCCAGAATAAACCATCTCGCTACATCTTGCTTTGGCGAGGGCTGAAAATAAACCCTGACTGCCTGGAGACTTCACTTCTGAGCTCGCTGACATGAAAAGCAGCCATCAAAGTGGATAATGGGATATTTTCCAGCCTAAGGAAGAGCTCTGGCTTGGAGTTGGGCTTTGGGAAGGTCAATTCTACAGGGGATGGGAGCCCAAATTGCACCCCAGCCACCCCTGGGAAGCCAAAACCCAAGCTGTCCCCATACTAAATGCAGAATTTTTTTTTTCTGAAATCTATGAAGATCTGCTCTCAGGGGACTGCAACAACCTCTCCCCTGATAGAAATGGGCTTTATTTCACATAGTCTGTCTCAGACCAACTCAAGCCAGGCCCCTCATAGTTGCACTGCTCAGGGCTGGTTGCTCGCTGCGGCTGGAAGACAAATACTTTGTTTTCAAAAGGAGAAGGCTATGCCTCCTACCTCTGCTCATGTACAGTGTCTTGTCTTATTTGTTCCTCATTTTTCCGCAGCTGAATTATTGTAAGTAAGTGATGTTCTGGTGCTTGGGTACGATGATGTTTCTTTATAGTTGCCAGAGGAACATTCCTTCAGCCTCACCTGAAGCTAAATCAAGGAGGACACCAAGGGTCTTCCCTCCTCATCATCACCTTCTGGCCATGGTGCTCCACTCCACAGGGAAAAAAGGAGCAACCCCCAAAAATTATGGTCCCCATGGGTTGGTGCAAGTCAACTGCACCTTCCCGGCTTGATGTTGCTCCATGGTTGTATCCTCCGCATCTCTACTTATCTCCAGCGTCAGAGACAGATAACTTGCGGCTGGTGGTGATCTCCTTGCAAGAAAAAGCTTCATGAGGAGGAGGCAAGGAGCTTTGTGCCAAGCAGAGCCTACCCATGTTGCTCACAGCACCCCAAAATCATGTCACCCCCAGCCTTCCCTCGGCCTTTCCTCCCTGAGATGTTTTCACAGCATCTTGCATCCCTTCACCTCCTTGCCCCCAGCTCAGGGCATCCTCATCGGAGGAGAAAGGTGGGTTCAGGGCCACCTCCAAACCACAGATTAGGGCATTTGGTGTCTCAAAAAATAGGTTATGGATTCATGGGATGCAATTTAGCACTAAAACCCCAACCAGAACATAATCTTCTCCAGGCTCCGCCAGCCCTCCTAGGAGCCACAGGATGGAAATGTGTAAGCCAAGCCTGGTCAGACACAGACCTGAAATGGGTGCTTATGGTCATGGCACATTAATTAATCCTCATTTGTGCCTTACATTTGCTAATCTGTAATTTCATAGCTTGCTGGAGGCTTCCATACCACAGGATGGCTGCCAGTTGCTCTGCAGCCAGAGTAGATTCCCCATGTTCATGGACGGAGTGGTGGGCTCCAATCTTCTCGGGGCCGATAACCCAAGGATGGAGTGGTGTCAGCTTCACATCTGAACACAACATTCTCCTGGGCCAGGAGAGAGAAAGAAAGGGATGGGGAGCCGGGATGGACACCCTGGAGCAGGAAGAGGACATCACCCCATCCTCAGCAAGAGAGCGAAGGAGGATGAAGGGGAAACCAGTGTCAATGGGGAGCTCAGAGCATCAGTCAAGGTGGTGAGGATGAGGGAGGTCCAAGGCAAGGTGGGAATAAGTTTGTGGTCAATGGGCATGGCTGGAGAGCAGCATCCCTGCAGCACAGCCCAGGCAGGGTCCAACAGCCCCAGACTGAGCTTAAATGGGTTCTTGGGGCCATGGGTATGGTGTGGGTCCCAAGTGGGGCTGCACAGGCTATTTAATGCCCCCAAGGCCATGGGAGATCAGACTGTCTCTGCCTGACAAGCTAAGATGAGCTGGCAGCTCTACCACCACCTCCAGCCCAACAAAACCTGATCATCCAGTAGCCACCATTCCTGGAGCTCAACCCTTTGGTACCTAGATACTGCCCTTGCTATGTCAATGGGAAACATATGTCTATTGATTACATTACCTTGTCTTATAAAATTCATTCTGCTGGGTGATAGCTGGGTGCTCTCCCACCACTGGGTGGCAGTGGGCACACACGCACACACATGCACACGTACACGCAGGGACTGCCTCTTCCATCCTCACCACCCCTTGGAGACCTCCTGGGGCTTGGGCATCTTTTCCAGGCACCAATGCTGTGGTGGCCCCATGTCATTTCACCGCTGTGGATGAGTGTTGTCATCACTCCATGCTTTGTCCCTGGTGGAGCCACATCCTGCTCTCAAGAGGAGAGCATCCTCCCCCAAAATACAACCAGAAAGGGTAAATCTGAGACCAAAAGTGCTCCTTACCTCCACACCATGGAGGCAGCAGCAATTTAGGTGTTGCCTTGATCCTGAAACAAGGGGCACTTGGCTGGAGCACCCCCCATTAGCAGGGACCACCCTCCCAGAAATGCTCCAGGCTCCCCAGAGCTATCGGGTCCAGCTGAGCCTGCTGAAATGCAGCCGAGCCAGAGGAACCCTGGAGGTACTTGTAAGACAAGGGATGACATGCTTGATGGGACTTCTTAATTAGATCTTGCTAAACCAAAATGTACCGGGGCTCCCCTGGCAGAACAACGTCAGACAAAACATTAATCACGCTCCAAATAAATAATTAAAAGGTTGAGACTCTTAAAAGGAAGGAAAAAAAAAAAAAACAAAACAAAAAAAACAGGAACAATCAAAGGTGTCAGCGCCAACCTATAATAAGAAGCACTGCTGCTGGGTCTGGTGATGACTTGGTCTCAAGGGGTAGTGGAGCCATGTCCCCAAGACCACCTGAGCCAGGTAGAATCCAATATGTTCATTGAAATCTGTGCCCAAAGTTCCAGAAGATGTCAGGATGAGGTTTGGGACCTCATAACCTCATACATGGAGTCATGGGATTATATCTTCAGCTCAGCTTTACGTTAAAATGGGTCTTTTTTTCACAACTAGCACCTGTGGACTCAATTGACAGACTTTAAAAAAGTATTTCCCCATTGGTTGGCACATGCAGTGCCCCGGGACATCAACCATGGCTCACCTCTAGGATGACATCCAGTCACCTCTGGAATGTCATCCATGGTTCACCTCTAGGACAACATCCATGGTTACGTTTGGGATGCTGGATGATGCCCAGATCTCAAGCTCCAGCAGGTGCCTGATGCAGCATGGGAAAATCTGTTCACCCAACACTTAGGAAACACTTTTGGGAGAAAACAACAGGGGAAAAAAAAAAAAAAAAAAAAGGCTTGAAAAAAGAAAGTTCTCCCTCTCCATCCCCTCTTAGCTGGAGCAGAGATGATTACTCAGTGTAAGCAACACAGAGCTTAAATTATGCATGGAGCCATTTGCATCAAAGAACATGACTGAGGCAGAGCCAGTCCTGTCCCTCCTGGCTTCCTGGATGGTGGGAAGGTTCCTTGGGACCACACACCCCCCATCCCAGCATCAGCCTTAGCCGAAGTTTCTTGTGCAAGTTTCTGGGAAGGAAAAGATTAAAAAAAGAAGAATGAGGGGCTACAGAATGATGTTTTCTCCTGCCTGGTCATCAAAGCCACTTGGGTACCAGTCTTCAGAAACAATCAACTGTGCTTGACTTTCTTCTTCTTTACCTTTCCTACAATATATTTATTAAAAAGCAAAGCCAGGGTTGTGGTGGGACCACTCGTTTTGCTCCACTGCTGAGCCAAGAGTTGCTGGTGAATTTTATGCAATGACCGTATTTTTTAGCTTCTAGTTTTCCTGCCTGCAATGCTGTGACACTACAGGGAAATATTTGGGGTTTTTTCTGCCAAGGATGGAGCAATCCCATAGCCCTTGGATGTGGTCACCGAGAGATGGCTGATGGCACCCATGAAGCATCACCTCTTCCCAACACCTCACCTGGGTACAAAGGGCAGTGGGAACAGAGGATTCCGCCAAAACTCCCTTTATTACATTAATATTTGCTGGTAATGAAGGTAGCTAGCACTTGGAGTTCCAATCAAATTAAGAAAGCTATAATGAACAAGAAGTGGTGCATTAATTCATTAGCAGGGAATTACGCTAAATTATCTCGGCAAATACGGCAAAACTTTAATTTACCGGCAGTGTTTTCAAATGGCTTTTGCTCCTTTGTCTCCATTTACACCACAGCACATTTTTTTCTGGCAGCAAAACCACAAGTGAATTAACTCCAGCTCCTTGGGGAAATGTTTTTGTCTCTCAGATGGGAATGAATACTCATTAGACACCAGAATTTTTCTTTTTCAGCTCCTTCTTCAGGTTTGCCCAAGGAAAATGGATCTTATTTACAATAAATAACTTACTGTTGTTAAAAGCTCCACCAGCAGCATCCCAATGCTTAGAATAACGTTCTGCTATGCTGATCATCACAGAAAGAAGAAGCAGGAAAAAAAATGTGTAGCAATTTCTTTGAACATGTGCAAGCAGGGCATTAATAATGTATATTGCTGAGAAATTAGCCCTGATGCTCAGTTGCCAGTTTGTACATGTTTAATGCATAAAGTTGGGCATCAACATGTAATGTCCTCTTTATTGTCCACAGATCTGTGTGGATGCAGAGGGCTGAGAAAGGACACAACAATGTCATATTCTCAGCCTGACACAACTCAAGATATAAATCCCTGAGCCCTTTGCATCCAAGCATATTACATCTGGGGTGGTTTCCCCTTGCAAGAGCCAGCTCCTTGTAACATCAACCATGGATAAGCCCCTCACATTTTCCCTCTCCCCACATCTCCTACCTTTAAAAATAATAAAAAACCCACCCCAAAAAACTGAAGTTAAGTTTTTAAAACATCAGAATGTCTTTTTCCTGCTTTCTTTGAGGGCAGAAAGAAACCCCTTGAACTGACATGGATGCCTGTGGCCTCCTACCTGAAAGGCCAGGTCTGCAGCAATACACATGCAGCATTTAAGGTAAGAGGGCTCTTGGCTCCCCAGATCAGATTTTGTTTGTGTTTACTTACAAGGCAGGCAGTTTAGGGATAACAGGGGAGGTTCCTTCCTCCCAAAACCGGAAAATAAACCCCTAAAATGACACCCCTAGCCAAAGGAACATTGAGTTTTCAATGAGATTTGGAAATTTTGTTACTTTAAGTTACCTACCTCACAGACCACAATTCCTTTGTGGAAAGGTCCCTTCTGCTGTAGGGTGGATGGCAGTGCCATGAATGGGATAGCCCCACGAGACGAACTGAGTACCTCAAGTCTTGCCATGTTAAATATCCTGCTTAAAAATAAACTGCAGCCCCTTGAGTTGGAGGATAAGGGTTACACCATGGTCAGAGAGAAGGGTGTTTGGCAACACAAGCCCTTTGGGTGCTGTAACAAGACAGTAAGAAACAGCTAAATTGAACATTTTTCTCCTTTCCCCTCAGTTCTCCCTTTCCTTGGTCATTGCTGCTTCTCCAAGGAGGTCATCTCCAGCCTACCCTCAGATGCCACAGCAGCACTAAAAGCTTGTGGACCCTTCCCTGGTTGTCCAAGTGCCCACATCTAAGTTGGTCCAGGGCTACCACCATCTCACTGTCTCTCCAAGGTAGACCTCATGGGGACACAGCCATGCCACCCAGCCAGAGGACCTCCAAATCCACCAGGCTCTCTTTAGGCCCCATCTTGCTTCTTGGGAAAGTCTTTCATTAACTAATTATTTTACTCTGTCTTTAATTGTTCTTGCTGCCTAATAACTGATGGGCCTTGGCTGGAGAGGGACAGGACAGAGCAGCTCCTGCTGTGTAGAGAAGAGATGAGCATTGATGCTCATTCCACAAAACAGTGAAAATTTGCAAATTAACATAAGGGTGTTTTTTGACCCTGAAATTCCTGCAGGAAGTACCTGGTTGCTCTCCTGCATTATGAATTATTCTTCTTTTAGTTAATTGCCTTGAAGGCCACTGATAACCTATCACCAACATCTCCAAGCTGGAGACACACGTGAATAACCACAACACATCCTTGTTCACATTATTAATTCCCACAAATTGATTGTTCTGCCAGCCTCTTACAGCTTTCTAATTAAGTCTTTACTCAGATGCACACATTTGAGGGAAATGAATGCTAATGAACTCCAGAAGCAGCAGTTTTGGGACTGGGGTTGATGGGGCTCACAGGTAGGGAAGAATAAGCAAGTTAGGCATCACTACCAGCACATAACATGCATTTTCTCTCTTCATCCATCAGGCAATTGCACAGGGATGTGTTAAAATCAGTCAGGAAAAAAAAAAAAAGACCAAGAGTGTCACCTACTACAGCTCCAGCAAGAGGTCTTAGTGCCTTTGGGGACAGGAAAGCAGGACTTGGCACTACCCAACTCTTAAGAGCATCCAGTGGCAAATTCCTACCCGGTCCCTCAATCAGATAAACACTCCATCATGCCCCAAACCCAGTCAGATTTTCTTCCCATTTCCTGGGTGTTGAAGCTCTTAGAGGGGAAAGAAGTCCTGTGATGATGCCTACCTCCTTAGAGCTTGCATCAGAGGAGGTCACAAGTCCACAGCTTGAATTAAGAAAAAATAATCACAAAGCTTGGCTTGTTTATTGAGATCTTCATGAGTCTGAAGGGAGATGGCCCCAGTATGGGTGACTAGGCTTTCACAGCTAGAAGAACTTGCAGGAGAGATGTGACACCCAGAGGAACACAGCCTCAAACCCCTGTGGCATAGGACAGTGACAAGAACAGAAGGTGGTAGATTACTTTGGAAGGTGGGAAAAAAGTGGCTTTATCAATGAGTGAGGAGCCTCAAAACAGATGGTTGAGAGGACCATGTGTGTGGGACTGCCTGTAAAGGACAACCTCCAGCTCCCACCCTGGGGACAGGGCTAGGTCTTCATTCCCTTGGGAGAAACACCAACAGCCTTTTGGAAGTTTAGCATCACAGCTAAGTGATGGCCACACACTCAGCCTCACAGTGCATATCAAGGTAAAAATTAAGAAAAAACAAAAAAGGAGTTTTACTCTACTGTAGCTCCTTCAGGAAGGAGCTTGTGCATTAAACATGAAAGCCAACAGCCCGATCTGGAAAGATTTCAACCAAAAAAAAAATTAGCTTACCTCATTTTTCCACCTGATTATTTCAGCTCAGTTGCTCAATTCATTGAAAACAGAAATATTAACCCTAAGCACATCACCCCTAGGCTTTCAACCAGAGCTTTCCTGGGGAGAGGGTTCCTCCTCCACACCCTGCAGAGTCCATAGAGCACAAGTGCCAAGTTGATTTCTCCATGTTAGTGAAGGCTCATTTGTAGAGCTGTAGCTGCACTCGGGCTTTGTTGGAGTATGTTTTAAGGAGAATCAGCATCACTAGATTACAACCTAATGGCCAGGGGATTGCAGCCCAAGAGCTTCAGGGCAGAAGTACTGTTTCCAACCTTCAGCTGCCAAATTTAGGTAATGCTTTTAACAGCAGCAGTTTTCAGAAGCTGCTAGCAAAAGCAAAGAACCAAACATCTGAGAACTGGAGCTGCCGGCACTGCTCTGAGCCAACCTTGCTGCTTCACCCCTTTTTAGTCTTTATCCAGAGCCAAGAGCAGCTTCCTTCAGCTCAGAAAAGGCAGCTGGAAGCATCAGGTCTTTGACTTCTCCCAGGATATAGAAAGCAAGAGCGTGAGGCATAAAGTCATTTGGACCAGAAGGATGGAGGAAAGTCAACAGGATTGGGGATTCTCCCTGCAAAGCACATAGAATCATTTTGATTGGAAGAGACCTTCAAGACCATCAAGTCCAACCATACACAAGGGTCACCAGCACTAACCAAGGTAGACTTGCACTTTAAGGACTCCAACCCCATTGTTATGCTCACCCAGCAGCATGAGGTCCTACACTGCATGAAACAAATCAATTCATTCACCTGATGCAATGTAGATGATCTTTATACCAGGTAGAAACCTTAAAGCACATGGACCTTTGGCCATTGGATAAGGAAATCCTGTAGCCTCCAGGTTGGACTGGAGGTGACCATTGCTCCCAGAGTGTCCCCTGAAGCACAGGGCTGCAAGTGGCATGCAGACAGTGGCATGCAAACCACTTTTGCAAAATATTTACATTACTCAAGCTCCTGCGAACTGCAACTGGTGTTAAACTCATCACATTAGGAGTTGAGGCACCAAGAGCTCATACCAAGCTTGAATCCCACCAGGCAGAAGAAACCTCAAGCCTTCAGTAGTCTGAGCCAAGAGGTCAAGATAAGCCTATGATGCATAGGATGGAAAGCCACAGAGCAAGGAAAGCACTTGAAGATAGCTTTAAAGCTGGTCTTATGCTTATTGACTTAAGTGTTATGAGGACTCCTGTGCCCTACAGCACAGCAGGGACAGACTCCCAAAGTCCACCGCAAGAAGAGGTGATAATAATCCAGGCAGACCTACTGACTGAGGGCTTTCAGCCTCTATATTTTAAGAGAGATCTGTTTAGAGTGGGTGGACCAGCAGCTTTCCCTATTTGTCCCCTTTCTCTTGATTACAAAGTCACCAGTTCCACATGCCCATGCCTGCTCTCCATACAACTGAGACCACACCAACTAGAAGCAACACTCATCTTCAGCCCTTGTCTACCTCCAATACCAAGTTTTTCCCAGTTGTCCCAGGAGCAGAAGCCCTACTCAGGCCCAGCACCCATAAAAATCCCAGAGTTAGAGCTGCTGTTGTGTCCTTCAAGGGGCAGTGCCTCCTCACCCAGGCTGCAACAACTTACACCAACAAGCCCTAGACAGAGCTGCTGTCCAAGGAAGAGCAAACAGGACTTCTAGAACCCAGAACTCATTTAGCATCTGTTAACAGCATCAATTCTTCCCTCATTTGCCAGAGGATAGGAGCCATACCTTGTTTGCAGCCAATATCTAGGATTCCTTGATGTCAGGCACTGCATTGCATGCCAAGCATTCAACACCCAGGGAGCCTCACCACCAGTGCTGGGCATTTGGAAAGTCATCCTGCAGAAAGGCATCTTCCATCTTCAAGTGCTGTGGTTTGGGAGATGCTTTCAGTTTGGAACAGTTTTCCATGTTCTGGATCATTGGTGGCTTCCCAAGAGCTTGCAGGAGATGGTTTACCTGAAGGGTGGTTCCTGATCACAGCCCCAACTCCCATCTCATGGGAGCAGACCAAAGGCTGACTGCTGTCCCTCCTCCCCACTGAGGACACAGAGGAGGACAGAAATATTTCTCTTTATTAGGGTTGAGAAGTTACAATGACACTCCAGGAAGACAGCTACATTTTCTGCACCCAAGAAACAGCCCAAGAGCAGTTAAGCTCAGCACAGTGGCTACTGTGAGCATGGTAACTTGGACCAGCATAGGAAGTCCTTGAGCAGCACCTGGAAGAGACAAGAGCCATTTACACATTTAATGGCCTTCTACCACCTGTCAGTGGATGAACTTGCAGGGAGCTTTGGGAAGAAGTCCCCCAGACTGTCTTTTGGTGATTACATTAGAAAGTCTCTGTCCAAGTGGGTAGTTGTGACTAGATCAACCTTCAGCTGACATCTGAAGACACAGTCACAGAAAACTTACATACCATGTGTGGTCTTCCCTGCTGGTGCAAGTCCTCCTGAGGAACTCCATAATCCCTGAGCTGGATCAAGGATTAATAGTGGTCCAACTGAGACTTCAGCCTCTGCTGCCCTTGAGGACCCATCTAGGAAGAGATGGACATGAATTAGTTGACAGGGGAGGTAAGTGCTGCTTAGTCTGGATTTCAGTGCTTACAGAAAGGTGGACCCAGCAAGAGCAGGTTACCTGTAATTTTAAATATAAGGACACAGACACAGTTACAATGCTCAAGGACATTGGAGAGGAGCTTGGTTTGTCCTTAAGGCAAGATGTGTTTGCTAAAGACCTTCCAGCATTTTGGCCATTCCAACCTGGGAGGTCATCCTGCCTTGGGGGGCACATTTTGGACACACAGAGCCCTACCTTGCTTGGAAAGGACATCTCTCTTCAAGCGCCTCCCTGGCCATCTGGCTGGAGGGTTAATTCTCCGGGAGTATCCTCCATATGTTGGACAGCTGCCAGTCTCACAGCAGCTGCAGATGTCTCCAGTACCCTCCACTGGAGCCCAGCTGAAACAGAATTACCTGTAAGCCCCTCTTCTCCAGGCTGTCCCCCTCCCTCTGTACACCAGCTACTCACAGGCTGCTGGCTTTATTGAAGGAACAGGCCTTGTTCAATGGATTTGGCACTTGGTCAGCTGGAGAGACCTTCAGGTGGCAGGTGATGTAGATCTGAAAGGGAAATTAAACCAACATCCAAGGTTAATTAAATTTGTTCATGCAGAACAGCACAGCTTCTGAACATCCTGGAGAAGGAGGAGTAGGAACCACATCTCACCAAGTTTCTGTCATCTCCTGCAAACCTGAATGCATCAACCACGAACTGCAGCGTTTCCTGCCTCGGCCTTGGAGAGATGAAGGCTGAAGCACTGTCATCTGATCTTCCATCCACCAAGCACCTGGACAAGGGTCAGAAGTCAGGGGCATCCCAGCCAGCTACAGCAGTACCACCCAGAGAGCACTGCACCCCTTACCCGCTCAGGTCAATCAAGGCATATTGGGGAGAAGAGCTCCTGTCTGGACTCAGAGTAGCAACACAGTCATCCACAAAGAGCCTTAGAGGTACATGGTGCCCAGAAGCAACATCAGCCTGGAGGTACAGGCTTTCCCCCAGCTGGAAGCCATTGGAGAGTCTCTCAGTGCTCCAGTCATCTGGAAGGTACATTCAAGGTTTCAGGTCCATTTGGAGAAAAGCACATTGCCCTCCCTTGCACATGGTGCCTCTTAACTGAGCAGCAACCCCACATGTCACTTCTGCAAGACTTGATTTTAACCCAGAAGATAACCCTGTTTGGGTTATCAGCATATGGCCAAGAGCTGGCAGGAAATGGGGCTATCAGGTCCATACCCACCATTCATGAGGCGCAGAGAGAACATCAGCCTCTCCTCCACTGACAGGGTTGAGCGGAAGGGAGCCCATGTGGGCTGGATGGCATTGCTGCTCACATTGCCCTTCCTAAATGGAAGATATGTGTTAACAAAGATGCCACCATCACCTCAGATCAATAGAAGCAGAGACAAATCCTCCATGTGCTCACCTGGGATAGTGACACTCAATATGAACCACAGCTGCATTGGTTCTTACAATAACCAAGTTGCCAGAAGGAGTAGGTTTGTAGAACAAACTTATTTTGTAGATCAAGGAGTCTGGGGTCATCTGCAAGGGACATTTTACAGAGCTGATAAGTCAGTAAAACAAACTAGTCAACCAGAAGCTCAGCAGCATCAGATACCCAGCACTGACTATGCTAGGACACACAGGTCCATCAGCTGTAAGGGCACAGTCTGTCCTCCACATTCCCAAACCAGTGCCTACAGGATGCCATGAAGCTTTGTACTGACATGCTAGCACAGGAGAACAAGGGTGCCAGCCCTGCAGGAGGTCTGTCTCAAGGACTTTGATACTCCAGCAAGTACCCACATCAGGTGGGCAGGAGCTGGAGGACAGTAGGCCTGCAGACCTCCTGCCCCTGGGTTAACTGGGGCACACTGGCTCCAGGCAGCCCTTCTCCTCTCCTGCTGAGGAGGTCAGCAAGGTCCCAGCAAGCCCCTTTCCTTAATTCCCCAGTGACAGTCACTGCAGTTTCAGACTATGCCCAGCTCTCCCATGTACTCATACATCCAGTTGCACCCATCTGAATCATAAAACTACCACAAGCCTTGCTCACTGTTGAGCATGCACCTCATCTAGGGCTTGAGGATGGTACCCATACTCCAAAAATTAGCTCTACTGTGGGTATACCACCCCTCACTGGAGGGCTGCTGCAACCAGATGAGTCCCTCCTCACCCCAAACCCCAGCATCACCTTGACCAGGTCATTTCTAGGACCAAGACCCTTGCTAGCATGAATTAGACAGCAGGTCAGCACGTTGCTCTCCAGCAGTTAAGCTGTCCACAATGATTCCCATTTACCCACCCAACACTGGTCCAAGTCCAGAAAAGTTTCATTATCAGTGCAGCGTTACCAGGGATGGAGCAGCCCCTCACCCTGGTGTCCCACCTCACCTGCAAGGTGCTGCCACACTCATGCAATCCAGTCACAAAGGTCACTGTGGTCTCAGCAGCACTCTGGGCCACAGGTGGGCAAGCGGCCGAGCCCAGAGTCAGCTCTGCAGCCCTGACCAAGCGCCCTGTGCCAAAGAGGTCCCTGTGGACCTTGACCACCACCTGAGCTTCCCAGCACTGCACAGCTACAGGGTGCAGCGGGGCAGCAGCCTGGAGCTGGGAGACATCCACCCATGCCCAAGGAGAGGGCTGGGAGAAGGAAGGCACACGGGGCCTGCTCCAAGCAGAGTCCCCCCGGACCCTCAAGACCCCAGAGTCCCTTTGAGGGAAACCCCAGGGTCTGTAAGATGCTGCTTCAGCCAGCACCCAGCATAAAAGAGCAACACCCAGACTGCCTCCAGATCCCATCCTGACCCCAGAAAAAACAGCTCATGAAGGAGATGCTGCTCAGGAGCCTTTTATACCAGCACTCCCAGCAGCCCAGCCCAGATGCGGAACACCTGGAGGCTGCAGGCATGGCCAGGAGAAGCTCAGGACAATAGGATCCAGCTGGGACCATCCCTCCCTCTCGAAGCATGGAGGGTGATTTCCCTGGGAGTTGCCCCAGAGCAGTTTGTCCCATGTTCCTCTGTCTTGCTTGTTTGGGTTGGCATCAGCCACTGCCACCTCTCTGGCCAACTGGCCACAAACCCTCTACTCTTGTCCCCTGTACCTGTGTCCATGGCCTTCTCACAAAATGAGACAGAGTCAATTTTGGTCACCAACATGGCAAGGGCTTGGTCAGATTCCCACAAGCATTTCACCCCTGGTCTCCACCACAGCATCAGCAATTTCCCAAAAGCCAGGTCCTGGAGCACAACTCGAGGTGGCACATTAAGAAATGGAGAGGACTTCAATTGCAAAATCCACCTGGGCTCTGGCCCATGTGTGTTGGCAATCTGTCCGTGCTCGATTTCATGGGTATCTGCATTGGGTAATGGTATATAGAGTAATGAAGGCATCATAACCAGCTTATTTGCATAGAAAGCAGAGGTGCAAAAGCTGATCTTCCCATAATAGCAGCTGATAAGTGAATGGCAGGCATAATCAAGAGATTAATTGGCCCTCGTGTGTTAATTATGCTAATTGGCACAGCTGCTCATGCGTACAGTACGGTGACTAACGGCTCTACATCACTGAGCTGGATGAAGAGGTTGGGGTTACTCAAAGCTGCTTGCCATGGTGGCAGAGCCTGGTTAGTGGGCTGCCCTTGACATGGGGGTGATGCCCTGCACACATCTCATCTCCAACGGTGTGGCTGAACAAGCCAGGAGGGTCTTTTAGCCTGAGTGGTTGTATTTGTGGTTTGTTTCTAATGATGCTTTCCTTGAGTGTCCGGGGAAATGGGATTTGCTGCCTGAAACATCTTCCTCCTGGTCTGCTAGGATCTGCGGGATGGGTTTGGGGGTGGGGTGACCTGTACCTGATACACTTTTAGGGGGGACTGCAGCGATGAGCTGGATGAGCAAAGCTCCCACCAAGACCAAGGGGATCCACCCAAATTCCTGGTGGGATCCCCTTCCCTTGCTCACCTATGCATTAGGCATTGACTGCGGTCTCCCTGAAGCACGAATAATGCCAGACACACACACGCCATCCTTTCCTGGCATGATCCCCATGTCCCAGCCTTGCCCTTGATATTTTGATGAGTGATGAATAAATGATACAACAAGAAAAATCTCTTCAGAAGCTCAAGTCTTCTTTATTAATTCAGCAAGCAGTGGGTCATCTCCAAACCCAGCTCATCCCTGTGTTACGTTGGTGTCTTTATGTCACAAGCTGTGTTTCCCTGGGGGATACTCCTGCAGCCAAAGGCATCCAGGAGGATGGGAGTTGATGTGATGCTTGGATGACCCCCATCACCCAGCACATCAGCAGGACACAGCATCAAAGGACTATGAGGTTGATTCACGCAACTTCTTGCAAACCATCTCAATGAGGGACTGGGTTTTCATAGATGGGTGCCTGCACCCCATGCACCTTTGCTCCTGCTCCAAAGGGAGAGGTGCAGCTCACCTAGAAACACAAGGAGCCACGTACAGCCCGAGCCCTGTGTCTCATGGTTAACACAGCCCAAAATTTCTCTGCTCAAAGGTGTATTTCTCACACCTTGCAATAGATCCAGCCAATGGTTGGCAGGTCAAAGTTGGGTGGTGGGAAATAAATTCAGGCATCTGGGATGAAACAGGGATGGGAGATTCACTTAAAAGCCTGAACCTGTTGGGTGAGGAACAACTTTTATTTTTGTTTGGATGCAAAAAGAGATCAAGATGCAGCAAAACAAAACCCCATCCACCACCTCCCAGCTCTCGAGGTGCAGCTCATTCCATGTCCATCACTGTAATTAATAGCTCTGAAGGAATAGCCCTTTCTATCTGCAAAGTCCTCTGACTATAGATTTTCTTTGGGAATGAAGGACACTGAGGGATATCTCCTTTTTGCCGCAGTGGCCTGTCCTTCCCTGAGCTAACAGAAGCTCGAGGTCTTTACTTGAGCCCCTGCTAGAAGGGGAAAGCAAACGGCTGCGTATGCCCCATCCACACTCCTTGGAAAGCCTTTGGTTGAGCCGGACGAGTCCCACGGTGGAAGTCTTTGATCCATGCCATAGGAAGCAATATCACATCCCCCTCTTGGGATGGGTCTCCTCCTGAATTTTTCATTTTTATACACAACTTCACCACCTGAGATGAGAAAAATCATTTCTCTGTCAAGCATGGAAAAGAATTGCGCCATCAGTGCTTTTTTTCTAGATGGCTCATCCATTTATTTACCGGGGTGCTTTTTCACTGGAGTGTTAAATACTGTATTAATAGAGGAATTGAAGACTTTTCTGGCACTGTTGAAGCAACATCTCCTTACCTGAGACACCACATGCTTCTCTAAGGCTCATTAAGCAACACCAACCTCTCTTTGCTGGTCCCTGAGAAAACAATGCTATTACTGAATCTGTGGCGCATCAGATCAGATCCTGCTTGCAAAAGCATTGCCAGGGGGAGTTTGTCTCACCCACCATGAGTAATGAAGATAAAATGACATCAAAATTATAAAGTGACATTGAAATGTCACCTCAATTCCCTCATCCCCATGCCATGCGTTGGCTGTGCATCCCAAAGAGAAATGAACCCTGTTTGGCTAGCGCAAAAACAGAGGGGAATTGGAGTTTGAAAATTGTATCGTTCATTAATTTTCCTGACTGGAGACAACTTTTTAATGCCAGGTAGGGGGGTTTTAAGCAACATCACCTTTTCGTTTCCAATCTCTCTTAAACGACTTCTGAGTCACAGCGATAAATACTTCCTGTGCTTCTTTTCTGCTTCAGGTCCCTTCTAACTGCCGATGGATAAATTGCTCGAGTTCCCCGGGATAAATCATGCAGGATAGCCAAATCTGTAATTAAAATGTCTCTCAACTCCTCCATTAACTCTGACTTAGTGGGACCAGATGTATCGTGGCTGCGGGGAAATAACCCACTTGGGATTGGGCTCTGAAAAATGGGTCCCAGGAGGGAGATATCAGCTTTGGAAGTGTTGACTCGACGTGATTCCTTTGGGAATAACACATCACTCTTCATCTCCCATCAAAAGGACTTGGATAACAGGATTGATGGCACAAATAGAGAGTTTTTCAAGGCCTTTTTTTGTAAAAAAGGAGCTTTTGACGTGTACCAGCACTTTGCATTGGCTCCAACTTGCCCTTGAGAAGCAAATTCCCTGAGCAGAGCTGGTGCAGAACTGGACAGTTTCTCCATCCCAGTTGTTGTACTGGGAGGAAACATACAGGAAACTTAATAAAAACTGGTCATACACAACAAATCCTGGATTTTTAGACCAATTGAAATTTTTTTTTTTTTTTTTTGGGATATTGCTTCCCAGGAAAAGCTAAAAGCAGAGGTAGAAAGTGATCTTTAAAACTCCTTCTCCCTAAGACAAGCTCCAGTCTGGGCTCACAGCTCTGGCCACAGGGCTTTGCTCCTCACCTTCATCAACTGAGCAGTCAGAAGATCCAGCCCTGGGGCTGTTTTGGGGATCTTCTTTCCCTGGGAAAGTCAAATATGATGTTTTCAGCAGCCTTAAAAGCAGAAAGCAGCTCAGCTAGGTTGCTCTGAACTTTCCAGGTGAATTTAGGTCTGGTTTGGCAATTTTGGGGCCAAAAATTGAGTATTTGGCGGCAGTGTAGGATCCTGCTTGTCATGCTACAGAAACAATAGAATACGGTGCTTCTTGCAAAACCTTAATTTCTGGAAAACAACACTGACTCACATTGCAGGGCAAGGGCACCCATGGGTGCTGGGCAGCTCTTGGGTCCAACCCATCTCACAGGCTTTCCAGAACATCCCCATTGCCTGCAGGGACATTGCCCCATCCATGAGCAGGACAAGGGGACAACAGGGACAGGCAGCACTGCCACTCTGGCACCACAGAGCCATCATCCCATCCCATCCCATCCCATCCCATCCCATCCCATCCCATCCCATCCCATCCTCCACCCTCCAGCCCCCAGCTCAGCATCTCTACCCTCCCTCCATAAGTAAGTCAATAGGAGAAGCAGGAGCTCTTTATTTATTATTGATGGGAAGAATCAAGCCGCCATCAATCAGTGCTGGGAAGAGACTCACCCCAGCACTTTCTGAAATAATCTGCTAAATGTGATATTTTTTTTCTTTTTTTTTTTTACCCATTGAGGGTGTTTGGATGAACTCACAGCCTTGCCTGCTCCCAAGGGGGATGAGAGCAAACATGAGTGAGCTCCAGCAGCTGAGCTGCTGCCAGCTCTGTGCTGGGTCCTTCACGCTCTGCATCCTTATTAAATCCCACTTTCCTGACTGCCAGGTTCTCCGTTATCCAGGAGCAGGTGGAGAAGGATGTTGGGGCTTTTGGGGAATGGAAAAATCCCCACAGAACCTCATCCTTACCTGGGTGTCATCCACAGTATCCATAAACCAGCATGTTGGATTAAGGAGACCTTGAAGAAGATGGATGGTTTCCTCCCCCAAAAAGACCCATCACCTGGACAGCCCTAAATGCAGGATGGCACTTGGGGATAAGGGGGACACCTAAGCTCCTCCTGAGGTGCTTTATCCCATGCTAAAACACAGCGCACCCTCCTGGGGACAGCAGTGAGTGGCTCAGCCCTGAGCAGAAGCTCACAGTTTGGGATGGCTCATCACCCTGAGCCACCTAAGCAATATTTTCCCTGGGTGGTCACAGCTTAATTATTATTTTCTCACTCGCCACCCTCAAAATCTCCCTTCCCTGCATGGCCCAGGCTGCATTTTACCAAAAAAACCCTCAAAATCTCCCTTCCCTGCATGGCCCAGGCTACATTTTACCAAAAAACCCCCCAAATTTGGACAAAGACATGCCCAGCTGGAGGAGACATCCCCAGGGATGCTGGCACCATCTCAGGACCTTTACAGATGTCTTGCATGTGGGGACGACTCATCCCACCACCCACCAAGGAAGTGGGTTAGTGGCTTCATTCCCCAAGTCCGGCATCTGGGTGCTAAATAGTATTAATGGTACCTCTTGGCACCTTGTTAAAAATTGCACCGGTACTTAATTCAGGCCATAGATCAAAGCCCCAAAATGAAATCTCCATCCATCCCATCCCTAATCCCAGTTTGATACCAGCATGCTTCCCCTTGTCTTGCTTTTAGAAATCTTCATCTATTGAAATGCAGAGCCTGGCTTTACGCTTGGGGAAGGACAGCTAAAAATAATCCTTCTCAGGTGATTTAGGAAGGTCCCTTCCCCATCAGATCCTGCTCGCATCCCATTGATATTAACCAGCCCAAATTTCAGAGCAATCTCAGACAGATGACAATGTCCCTTCGGGATTTTGCTCTTCAAGGTATTAAAATAAAGAGGAGGGATGAGGACAGCATCTTTCCATTGCTGGAGTGGTTTTCTCCCTGTGCCGGGTGATGGATGAGGGTGGCACAGTGCGAGATGCCACAGTGGCAGCAGGGGACTGAGGGACAACCAGGGCCAGGCTGAAAGTGGGACATAAAGATTTCACTCTGGGAATTTAAATATTTAAACTAATTATGACTAAAGCTGCTTCCCAGAGACCACGCTGAGACCGGAAAGCATTGTCCAAAACAACCTCCAAATTTATTTGTCAAGGCACAAAAATCCCCTTCAGATTTTGGATTTAAAATAATGACAAAAACCAGCAGAAGAACCATCAAAGAGACACAGCAGGGACTTCACCCACCAGAGTGGGACCAGGGACAGGCCACCCTGTTCACCCCAGTGTCCCCATGCACCCTGCAGGTTCCCAGCAGCAGAGGGAGGACCCCCAGGACACGCACAGGGGAAAAAAACCCTGATCCCATAGAAAACACAAAAGCTTGACCCCACACACCAGCCAGGTTAATCCCCACCAGTGCTTTAGCCCCCAAAGCATTGGCTTTGTCACCATGGGGAAGACAGGGGGGGCTTCACTTGGCCGGCAGGTTCCCCCCCCCAATCCCTCCCTTTCATCCCACCTCCAAAAATCCTCTGGGTTAATTAGAGGCAGGGGATAACCATCCTGATGGGATTTTGCATTTAAGGCAAATATAAAAGTCCAGTGGGAACCACAGTGACACAATGTGAAAAAATAATTGTCCCCATATGTCCCTGGGGCAGTGAATCCATCAGAGCAGAGAGCACCAACTCTGTCCCCACGTGCCTGGGGGTCCCGCAGGTCCCATCCATCTTCCCAGAGCCTCCAGGGCTCCATCAGTCATTCCCAGGGACATCACTGAGCCCCTCACCCCTCCCGAAGCCTCTGGGCTTGGAATGGGCACCAAAATTTGCTGTGGAAGGCCCCTGGAAGGCGGCTGGCTCAGCTGTATCCATGTGGGAGTGGGCACAGAGGGTGCTGAGGGGGAACGATCAACCCTGGTCATTCTCAGCCCCATGTCAGGACGGACAGATGGACAAGGAGGAGCTTCCACTCCATGGCACATCCTTGGGAAGGATGCACAGGTCTTCAGGGCTCACCAAGGATAAAGAGAGGCAGCCTCTCTCCAGCCCCAGGGTGCCCCAAAGACGTGGCTGGGGAAGCAGGAAGGTGATGGGACATGGGACAAGAGGTGGCAGCAGGTCTGTGCCCTCCCCAGATGACCTGGACTCATTCCCAGTGAGGACGTCTCGGCTGGTCCAGGGCACAGGGCACAGGGCACTGCCTGGGGGTGTCCCAGCTCTTGTCAATCAATTTCTTGCTCGGTGTCTGGGGAGGAAGAAAAAAAAAAAGTCTAAATAAAAATTGATACGGACATTTAAAAAAAGAAGAAGAATTGACAGGTTCAAATTAATGAGTTAATTTGGTCACAGGCAGCTCTGGACTCTCCTTGCCCTGGAAAACTGGGATCCCCACTCCCAGGGCTGATGCCAGTCTCAGGTAAACACAACCAGGCACATGTAGGTGTGTTTTTATCCCTCCATCCATCCTCCTGCCTAGAAACGCACCCCACAGCCAACAAAACCTGGGAGATGTTATTATTCAACCTTCACTTCTGCTGAAAAAGCAGTCGAGGAGCAAGTGGGGGATGTCTTGCACATGGGGTTAAGCAAAGAGGCCGCATCAGGGATGAAAAACTAAGGGGCTGGGAAGCTGAGCGTGGTCTGCGGCAGTTTGTGAGGGGGAGATAAGGGCAGGGAAAAGGAAAAAAAAATAGGAAAAGCAGAGTCAGTTGATGCTTCGCTAAAAGTGTGAAGGGGAAGGGGGGGAAAGGCTTTTATAAATCTATTGGGGTAGGGGGGAAAATGGCATTAGAAAAAAACCAGGGTTGTTAATAAAAGAGGAAAGGAGGGATAAATTAGCAGCAATACACCAGCAGCAGAAGACAAGCCTCTGCCTTTAATAAGAAAGGAAATAAATTAAAAGATTGAGATCTTGGGAGAAGGATGAGTCGGGGAAGAGCGAGGCTCACCAGGCATGGAAAGTGCTGGAACCCGTCACTGGGCTGGGATGGGTGATGGGCTGTTGGCAACATCGAGCTGGGAGTTTGAGAAAAAGATACTGACAGGCAAAAAAACAGGATCTGGGACTTCAATTTGCACAAATTTCCACCTGAATCTCAGCACCAGGCTGCTGCTGCTGGGCAATTCTGCACGGGGAGGGATGAAGCTCACACCCCCCTCTCCACTAGGTGAGGCTGGACCCCAGCGATTCCCCTCCTCTTTGTAAACCCACAGCAACACTCAAAAAAAGATGCAAATTCCTCACAATGAGCCGGGTTGGTGGCGGGAGGATTTCTCATTTTCTCAGTGTCGAGCTGGTCAAGAAAATGAAGGATAAGAGAAGAAACACCACATGGGAGCTGCTGGCCATGTTGCTGTGTCACTAGTGGGAGATGTAAGTGGTGGCCAGAGTAAGCGCAGCCCAAAGTAGAGTGGAAAAGTGCTGGGAAATAATTGATCTGGGGAAATTTGATTGAAAACAGGGGAAGGGGACAGCAAGGAAGGGGACAGCAAGGAAGGGGAAAGCAAGGAAGGGGAAAGCAAGGAAGGGGAAAGCAAGGAAGGGGAAAGCAAGGAAGGGGGGGAAAACCAAACCAAACCCCAATGCTGACTGATGGAGATGCAACAGATGCTTTACACTTCGATCTGAGCATTATCTCCAGAGTGCTTCACAAAAAACCTCCATCTCAAACCAGGCTGTGGTCCTTCGCAAACGCACTCACCCTCTTTGCTTTCCGTTCTCTTCAGCGGCTGCAGGGCTGTGAAAAGCAAATCAACACGTGGTCACACCCCAGCGTGCAAGGAAACCTCTCCCTGGAGGAAAGAGCTCGGGGCCCCATTTTGGGGAACCCTCCTCAATAATTTCACCCACCAATTTCCATCACAGACCAACCCCTGGTTCTTAAATCTCCCCAGCAGCAAAGGAGTGATATCCCAAGTGGGCTTGCTCCTCTGCCAGCAGATAAAGGCAATCACCAGGCATAGAATTAACCTGTTTAATGACAGCAGAGCACCACAGTGCTTTTTTAATTAAGAGATAGGGTGGTTTATCAAGCTGCCAGTCTAACAGGGTGCATGGAAGAGCAGGTGAGCAAGGGGGTGCTGAGCACTGATGGAGGGTGTCTCCTTCTATAGGGGACAGTGGCACAAGCACACGCTATAACACTCTCACACATATAACAAGTGAGCAGCATGTACCCACCTGTCTTGGGTTCTTCCCCCTCCTCATCCTGCTCCTCTGTCCCTGCAAAAGAGCAAACTGGGATGTGGGAAGTATCTGCCAGGCTTCACCCCAGCACCCACCCTGAACCCTGCTTTGGTGGCTGCCACTTGCATTGTCACTGTCCCCAGCTGCTTGGAGCCACCACCATCACCACATATTCCTGGTTCTGCTCAGGATCAGGCACTACTGGGCTGCTGGGGATGCTCAAGGAGGGGGGTGACTGGTACCCATCTGCACCCAGCACCCCTTCCAGCACCCCACGGAAGGTATTTCCCATGCCAGGGTGGCACACCCCCTAAATCAAAGCAGAAAAAGCCACAGCTCTGGGCAACACAGCGCAGCCACTTGCCTCCCTATTTATAGCACAGCTGCCCTCAGCGAGGGAGACCATGGATCCCCCGACACCTCTGGGACACCCCAAGGTATGAGCATCCCCTCTCCCTCCCGCAGCACCCACCAGGCTGCCAGGCTGTCACCCCATCTGTGAGCCCAGGGGCTTTGCTCCCCACGGGTAGAACCTGTCACAATGCTATTCCCAACCAGTAAGACCCGTAAAAATCACTGCTCCTGCCTACCCAGCTGGGACCTCTCACAGGCAGGGTCACTGCCTAATTCTGGGATGACCAAGAGCCACAGCAAAAGGTTATTGCTACAGGCATGTGGCCATCAGTGTGAAACATCTGGGAGCTGTGTCCTCATGCTAAAGTACTGAGGTCGGTTGGCTCAGGGCCACCACTGAGCGTCACGGCACTGCAAATCCCCTGGCTGAGGAGAAAATAATCTGTTACAGAGGAGGAAAAAAAAAAAATAATATCAATATATCCTGCAGACAATTCCCTGGGATCTGCTGGGGAAAAATCCCCTCAGACACCCACCAGTCAAGCACTGTGGTGGCATCAGCACCAACGTCCTCCTCAGCAGAGAGAGGAGGAGCAAAGCGGGAGCCCCCGGGGAGGGAGGCTGCGGGTCCCAGTCCTGTAGCACGATGCTGGCAGGGAAAAGCTTTGGCAGAGCAAATTCCTCAGGACGCAGCGAGAGAAAACCAACGGGGAATGCCAGCAAAGCTGCATCTGCAGCCATTTCTGGAGCACAACAGCTTTTTTAAAGCAACAAAGTCCTCCTTTGTGTGCAAACATCTCTCTGTAATAATGAAATAATAAACCCAAGCAGGAGAAGGATGCAGAAACAAGAGCACAGAGCATATCTCTCACATTATTTCCACGTGTTAAAGCGCTTGGCATTTCCGTGTTTGGTAACTGGAGGAGGAGATGCTCCACATATGCCCAGGTGTGGGTACCAGACATGCTGAGGATGCTCAGAGCAGGAAGGTGCAAGGGGAAGATAAGTTGGGTGGGAGGAAAAACAAGTGTATGCTTGAAAAAGTCACCTGGAGCGATGCACACAGCCAGCACGGGCTCTCCAGCATGGATCTACTGGTGCCCACCAACCCCAGCAGCTCTTAGCATCCCTTTAAAAAGATGCCACCACCAAGGCAAAGCAGTGCTAAGTAAAATTTGCCCTGGCTCCCTGTGGAATAATTACTGAAGGTGACCTGGATATCTCTTTATACCTACATCTCAAGACAAGACAAGGTATAGCGTGAAGGAAACAGTCAGGGTAGAGTGTGGTTGGTATGCAAGAAATCTGTTCCATGGTGGTTCCCTAGGTACATCCTGCAACCTCAGAGTCATTGACTCCAAAAGAAACAGCACGGAGGGTGGAATGGAGTGGAGACACCACAGCCAACCTTAGAGTCATTGACTGCAAGAGAAACAACATGGAGGGTGGAATGGAGTGGAGACGCCACAGCCAACCTTATAATCGTTGACTGCAAGAGAAACAACACAAAGGGTGAAGTGGAGGCACCATGACCAGGGTCAGTGCAGAGCAGAGGGGAACTTGATGGTGCTGTGGAACTGACAAGCTACATGGGTGCTACCCTGAGCCAGCAGTTTCCCATCGTTTTGCCAAAACCATATCCTTGGTGGAACTTTGCTCATTATAATATCATTATAATGCTAAACTACACCTAGAATCCAAAAGCTACCTGCCTTTAAGGTGCAACCACCCTCCAATGAGCATGTGCTCTGAATTTCCTCTGGTCTAGACCTTTAAAAGCAAAGCCAGGACATTTTACACCAATTCTACTAAAGGTATGTATGACTAGAGTCACTCAAGCTCCACCTGAAAGTAAGAAAATAGCATTCAAATGACGTAAGAGGGGGAAGATGTTAAGGAAGATAATATCACAAACCATCGCCAATGTGACCATTTGTTGGGCTCTGAGCCTCTCTTCCTCCCCATAGGGACATCTATGGGGTGAGATTTGAACCTTCCCTGGGAAACTTAGAAAATTAGAGTTGTTTTTCTTTTTCTTAACATGTTTATAGATTTATGTTCTTAAGTATATACACTTTTTTGTGTAGACACTATATTTATCACCGGCAATCCAAAAAAAAAACCCTGGACTCTGTTGCTTCAGTAAACCACTCCATTCATTAATCCAGTCGTTATAGACCTCATTGAATGTGACCAAGCATGGCCGTCCTAGTTCATTCCAAAGTGACAGGACTGTCGTGCTGCATTAGTGCACCCGGAGCCATGGTAGTTCAATATATTGAATGTGACCAGACTGAGGAAAAATCAGTCCAAAAATTGCCCAAAAAATTGGGCATCACTCAGAATTTAAGCCCAGTTGCCCCCAGTCCCTCCAATATCTGAGGTTTATTTTTTGCCAAATTTCTTCCCTTTTAACACAACACTCCCTCAGTCCATCACCCTCCATCCATCCACCATTCCCTGCAATCCTCTTTTGGGGGGTTTACCCACCACGTTACCTGCATTTTCCTCCTCTTCCTTGCAGCTCTGGTGGATTTTCTTCTGGCACATGTACACCAAGACAGCAAGTAGCCCCACGACGCAGACAGCGAGTCCCACCGTCACCCAGAGAGCCACGGCAGGGAAGGCAAGATGTTGGCCTTGAGGGGTGGGAGGAGAGAAATACCACCATGGTGAGCATTGCTGTCCAACCTGGGGGACGTGTGCTCAGCGTTTGAGACCCCGTGGCGGTAAGGGCATGTCCCTTGGATGGAGATGGTGACCCAAGGGGTGGCTTTGGAAGTAAAACTACCAATGCCTTTAATTATGGTCTCTCCCAGCAGGTCAGGATCCAGCTGGGGAAGCAGTAGGTTGAGTTACTTCTTAAAATACTTCATTAACCTTTAAATAATTACAGTAATAAATTCAAATGGCAGGCTGACCCTTCACTCGCTAAGAAGCTCAAGAGAAGTATGAGATGATGCTGCATCCACTCCCTTTCTCTCATCTCACGCAATGGGGCTGGGAAGGATGGGGACACCTTCCACAGGTCTGGGATGGCCTGGCAGGGACCACTAAGGCTTGGGAGAGATCTCCTGGCGTGCTGGGAATCTCCCCAAGGCTGACCATTGCTCACGCACTTGGGAGCCTATATGAAAGCCACCCCTCTGCCCCTGACCAGTAGCATCCACTCAAATTTTCCTGCAAGAGTTTGGTGCATCCAGTGAAAAAATTGATGTTCCACCAGGGACCCACCTTCCCAATCCAGTAAGTGTCATATCAAGGCTAATTAAAAACTAATTAATGCTAGCAGGGAGCACACAAGGTTATAAAGAGCTCCAGGAGAAGCTCGAAGTGCAGCCACAAGGCTGGACGGGCTTGATGAACTTCTCCAAAACATGTTTCTGAAGTAGGATTGTTGCAGTTGGGATGGAGAACCCCAAATTGAGAGCATCCCATGAACGCATGCTAAGGAGAAGACAACTACTGTGCCCCGCGCTGCTTTCTGGGGTGGTTTTGACTTGGACAGGTCAACTAGTAATGCCCTGAGATAAGAACTAGGGATGCTGGTTCTAGCTGGGATGTTGGTGTGGGTTAAGTAGGGAGGACAGCACAGCCTCAACTCACCCTTGTAGGTCCACGGGGAGAGAGGCAGAGTGGGGATATGGGGTAGCAATCCCCAGGGTGGCTCTGGGACACAGTAGGGATCCCAGTGCCACCACGGTCACCTTCTTGAGACAGAGCCCATCCCTTCCTTCCCCCAATTTTGGCCCTTGCTGGCTCACCCGTGATGGTGACGGAAGCATGGGTCTCCTGCTGCAACACTGGGTTTCGCACCAGGCAGGAGTAGGTGCTGCTGGGCTCCACCAGCACCTGGAGGACACTGTGCACATCAAAGAGACCTTCCTTGTTGGCCACCTGGGATGTGGTGACATTTTCTGTGATGTTGCTGCCTTGGCTGTCCTGCCAGAGGACACTGGCCTCAGGGTAGCCACGGGAAGAGTGGCAAGTCACAGACGCCAGATCTCCTGGCTTCAAGTCCTTGTTGGGCTCCAGGTTCATATGGGGCTTGGAGTAGGGAGCTGCAAGGGAGAGGACAGCCAGCATGAGGCGACGGAGAAGACCAAAAGATCAGGATCTGGAGTAACCCAATGAGGTTGGGCAAACGCCAGCATAGACTCTTCCAGCTGATAAGACTAACCAGCTGAAGCCTCCCCAGCTTTATGGCCATACTTCCAGGTGGCCTCTCAACTGAGAGCCTCTCCATCACGACAGGGAAGGGACCGCACTCCTCACCAGCAATACCTGGGGGAGATGCAGCTGGTCGGTCTCTAACAGAGAGCTGAATTATTGGGAAGACCATGGCAAGGGTGGAGAGAGGTAGAGGCTCTACAAAGGACTGAAGCATGATGGAGAACCCTTTTCTTTGTGGGATACATACAAGGACACTCCAACTCTCCATCTCTCACCTGCCACCTGCAACGTTACAGCCGCGCTGTCATGGTCCCGGACCCTGACAAAGCAGGTGAAACTGCCCTCATCAGAGATCTCCACACGCCGGAGGAGCAGTGAGACGTTGCCTTGGGACAGCTGGTCATAGAAGAGGGCTGTACGGTTGGCGTAGCCCCCACCCTGGTCTGCCAGCTGATCCCGGCCACCGGAGAACCTGTGGACCAAGCGCTGGGTGTCCGTCAGCTGCCAGATGAGGCTCAGGTCATCGAGGCTGAAGTTGGCCTCAGGGGAGAAGGAGCAGCGCAGGGTGGCATCTCGGCCGAAAAGAGCCACCACAGGCTCATCTGGGACTTGGACCTCCATGGCACCTGCGGGAAGGTGGTGAGGGTAAAAGCATGTGGTGGTGAGACCCTGCAGAAGCACCTTCTTCCTTAATTCTCCACCCAGATAACATCTAAGCAAATCAAGGGATGCCTACAGGAGGGACTCAAGGGCTGGTGGCATCTCAGGACCCTCCCCAGCACCAGCCCCCAGCCAAGGCCACCCTGCTAGCAAGGGGACAGCCCCAGATCCATCACCAACCCTGAGGCATCATTGTCCTCAGCTTCGGCCATAAGCACCCAAACCTGCACCCCACCAGGACACACAGCCCAGTTTCTTACGGGGAGAGGAGGCCGGTGGGTGACAGGGGCACCAGGACGAGCCAGCATCACGGCCCATGGCTGGCAGGCGCTAGATGGCACCAGTGCTCCAGCACGATGCCAACCAGCGTGCCACGGCAAGATGCCAACCACGTCCCAGTGCCATCGCAAGGCGCCAACCACGTCCCCGAGCCACGGCACGATGCCAACCCCGTCATTGCATCAGGGAGTGATGCCAACCATGCCAGGGCTGCTGGACCCTCCACTCTCAGAGCTGGTCCTGTGGTGTCCATTGGCAGCAACATCCCCCAAAGCAGACCCATCACCTCTTCATTCACCAATTCCAACCCCAAAACAAGGAGGAAAAGGGGAAAAAAATCTTGCCTCGACCAAGGATTTGCTTTATATTCCGACCTCAACACCGCTGCAAAACACAGGAAAGCCGTTACCTGCAGGAAATACCGCCCTGGGGATGCGGGCAGCAACAAGACATTAAATTTTAAGCAAGAGCCCAAGCAGGGAGGATGAGGAGCTGTGGGAAGGAGCTGGGCTGCAGAAGACCTGCCAAGAACCGCAGACGGACAGACAGGCAGGAGAAGAGCGCCTGGGCAGCCTGCCTGGCTCTTGGCAGACTCGAGAGTGTCACGTCTCCCTCCAGCTAATAATAAATGCCAGTAGGTTTTAGGAACGTTATCCAGCCTGGCCAGAACCGCTGCTGGCTGCTGAGCTTCCCAAAAGGATTCAATCCCAACATCTCTTTGAGGCTGAGGTGCTACAGCCTGAGAGACCAGGAGCTGCAGCAGCACAGGTAAGTCTAGTAAGATCCAGGTAAGTCTGGGATATTGGAATCCCAGTTTGCTCAGAGAGGTGGAACAGGGTGCCCGGAGAGGTGGTAGAAGCTGCATCTCTGGAAACATTCAAGGTTAGGTTGGACGGGGCTCTGAGTAACCTGATTTAGTTGACGATGTCCCTGCTCACTGCAAGGGGGTTGGACTAGATGGCCTTGAAAGGTCCCTTCCAGCCCAAACTATTCTATGATTCTAAGTCAGAAACTTTCAGGATTTCATCCTCCCATGGCTTCGCCATTCAGCTGTAGCACATGGGAGATGGTGTGCACTGCTACAAGGGTGGCCCACGTGCACCAGAAGCCATCACACCCATGGGGTTACGTCCTGGACAGCTGGAGGACCACAAAACCAGGAGAAACACCTTATGGGTGCTGCCACCAGGAACCACAGGTCAAAGGTAGCTTTGTCAGGATGAATGCAGCATTCAGGACATCTCCTTCAGGGTGGTGACACACAGACCATGCCAACCCCAAATTCTCTCCATTCCCACCCACCTGCTAGGCTGAGCACCAGTGCTCCCAGGGCAAGTAGTGGACAGAGCATCCTTGGCATGAGCAAAGGTCAGGTAAGAAAGTAGAACTGAGCACAGCTCCAGGTGTTCTTCTCAAAAGGAATCTTCTCTCTTGCAACAAGCGCCCTGAGCTGGGGAAAAGCAGAAAGAAACACTGAGATGGTGCCGAGGATCAGGGGCAGAGAGAAGAGAGAGCAGGAGATCAGCATCAGGCAGGGGATTCCATGCCAGCCATCCCCTCCAGATGCACCCACCCCATCATAAAATGCAGGAGGGGGTTCACCTCCTGCCTGGCACGGCCAAGGGACAGGGGATGTGACGGACCCAGAGGCAGCTCTTGTGCTGGAGGCGTTGGCTGGTGGCTGGAGAAACCACGTGAGCTTCTTCCCCTCCTCACTGCTCCTCCTCCCCTTTTTTTTTCCTTCTTTCCCAGCTTTTCCCCACAGCATTGGGTTCTTACATCCCTGTCCTCCAAGAGGAAGCAACTGGCTCACAGTAGCCAAAATGGCTAAAAACCAATCACAAGAGGTTTGCAGATCCTTGGTGGCTCAAGAGCTGTGAGGTTCATCCCTGCTCACAGAAAGAAAGCCTCTGGCATGAGGTTGCCCCAACAGGGAATAAAACCCGAGTGTCTTGGAGTTGGATGTGGGGAGAGGCAAGGGCAAGCTGCCCGGCACCGCTGGCTACCGTGGCTCACTTCCCAATCATCCTTCCCCAGCCGTGCCAAGAACTTGCCGGGCTCCGCGTGACCGACGTTCCTCCCTCGTAGCATAAATGAGCCCCAGATATCGCAGCCAGTGTCACCACTGCCGTGTCCTGCCCCTGTCCCAGCATATCCCAGAGCTCTGCCCGGAGCCTCTAGTGCCGATGGTTTTTGGTGCAATAGCCATATTCGCAATAAATCGGTGTTGTGGCACTTTGGTTATCGGCACCTTCCTCCTTAAACCTCCTTTAATCGGGGAAATGGCAGCCCTGAAGCTCTGCTAAGCTCAGCTCAGCTCCCATGGGGGAAACTGAGGCGTGACTGGGAGGGAAACTGAGGTACAAAGGGGAGGGAAACTGCAGGACGGCTCTTCCACAAGAGCACTGAGCAAGCATCTCCTCCCTTTCCCTCCCAAGCACGAGGCTCCTTTGGGAAAACAAACAATCCAGCTTTTTTTTTTTCTTAAACTATATCCCTGACTCTTGCCTGTTCCGAAGAGGCTGAGCTCAGAGCCGGGCCCGTGACAAACCCCTGGCAGATGGGAAGGGAGGGAGCTGTGGTGGGAGAGGGTGACAGGGCATCGCTCAGCTGCCCAGGCAAGGAAAACCGTGACTCATTGCCCTCACAGCTCTTTCCTTTTCCTGGTGACACTAAAATAAATTCTATTTTATAGGTTTCGTGACCTACGAGTCCTGCTGGATCATCTCAGAGGTGTCACAGGAAAGGGACACCCATGTCCCTAACCTTCCTTCTACAGTCAAGAGTCTTGCAGTGGGTCGCTCACCTTTCCATGACTCAGTTCCCCCATCCCTGAGGTGTGAGCTCCAGCTGAAGGATGGGTTCTGTCCCAGACTTGAGCTTTTGTTGCAAATTAGGATATAACTAAGCCCATGAAGACGTCCCTGGGAAGAGGGACACCCTCGTGCACAGCAAACCAGGAGGGTTGAACCCTCCAGAAACCCAAGGAATAATTAAATCCCCCGTTGCAATGGGATCGTATGTCACCCGTTTCCCATTTAATATTTACTATCATGCAGCCAAAAAGCTGCTTTTTGGGTTTTTTTTAAATAATCCCCAGATTATCAGTTACCAAATTATAACCCTGATATGGGTGGAGGTGTAAAGAAAACATCTGCTGGTCCAGGGAGAAGTTCTCACTCACCGCTCCAGGTCGGTCACAGATTTTGGGGGTGTCTGTGCTGAGCCCCTCGCTTTGTTTGTGCCAGTAATGAGCCCAGCTTTGTTCTAACTATTTTTATTCACTGCTTAACTTCTGGGTGTGCAGCAAGGTTTGTAAGGCAGGACCCTATGGGAAATAGGGGGGGCATGGAGGGGTGGAAACATGGGGCGCAAACGCCAAATCCTAGACACGGGTTTGGGGTGCGGTAGTTGGTGGTAGAAAGAAGGGAGGGGTTAATCTTTGGGGAACCAGCCTCCCCTTTTGGAGCTCGGGATTTTTTGGGCCCACGCGTGGGGCGGGTTTAAGCTGTATATATGAAAGAGGAGAATTTAAATGGGGTGGGACTTATAAACGGGGAGGGCGG
>NW_010304393.1:20893-27691 GCF_000700745.2 Antrostomus carolinensis | reverse complement strand
ATTTTTCTAATGTGGGCCTTTTCACATTACCCTCAACCAGGCTGAGAAGGACAGCTGAGGGTGAGCAGTTACACTGAAATACAGGAGGACATGCTCTGCTTTCTCGATCTAGATGGCAAGGCTGGGATGTTTGTAAACAGGAAAACAAGTTTGATTTATGCAGTTCAGGAAAAAAGTCTTTGTCTTTATAACTGGAAATGCAGCTCTTCCTAAATAAAAATTTCCGTGGGTAATTTTTCACTTTTTCATTAGAACACAGAAATGAAATGCCTTTGAATCACATCAGCCTGAATAGAAATGTGTCAGACGAATTTGTGGTGTGTCAGTTCAGCACTAAGCTGCATCCACTTGAATTGCTGCAGTGCTACACGCGAGACTTCGGCACAACATAAGCTTTCCCAAGAGGACAGTTTCTCAGGCTGCCCCTGCGGCTGAAACGTGACACTGAGATGGGCCCTGCATGACTGTGGTGTGGCCAAACAGCTTCAGTCCAACCAAGACATTCAACCTGGACAGAAAAACTGAAAGCAGAGGAGCTGCAAGTAAAAGTCTCACAAGACTCAGATTCTCATTCTTTTGTATACATTAAAGAAAAAACAAATTAAAAAAAATAAAAAGAAAAAAAATTAAAAGAAGCATTTAATTTCAGTTCAAAAAGCACTATGAGTAAATGTGAGACTGGAAAGTTTGAGATGTCCTCAAACTTTCTCAACTTTTCATTCCAAGTCATGAGGAAGAAAAATTACAAGTACCAGAATTTTCCACAGGACGGAAATGTTTGTCTTATGCCCACCTACAAGAATGACCTCAGGTTTTCTGCATTTAAGATGGACGTGGACAGGAAGTGAAAAAATTAGATTTTTCTTTCTCAGATTAGTATTTCAATTTATGAATGATTCAGGAAGAACAGAGTCTACTGATACACATTCAGAGGCAGCTTTCTAAAAATAAAAGCACATATTTTCTTCAGATGAAAAAATATATTTAGCAGAAAATAAAAGATAGGAATCCTGCAGTATGTATTTCTAGAAGCTACAATTATAGTTCACCTCTCTTCAAGATAAATTAAATCCATGATTAACAAGAACCAAAATGGTACTTAGACTCTCCTATGCTCCAAAACTCTTATTATCTTGTTACATTTCTAAAGATTAGATTCTTTCACATGGAAAGATGCCCTGAAGGACAGGTGTTTATAATGGAAGTCACAATGAAAATTTGATGATTTTCATGTTAATTTAACAAATAATGTGAAATCATTTAACAGCAATTCTCCTTAATTATAAAACAAGAACATATTTTTCCTCTGACTTTTGAAACAGCACAAGTAGAGCTGTTGCTTTAAATTGATGCTTCAGGCAATCTCACACATTCTCTGATCACCTTAACATTTTATATATGGGTGGTACGCACATTCATTGCACTATATGCCCAGGGGTCAAAATATGGTGTAGGCTGCAAAATTAGAGCTATCAGATATTTATACGGAAATACAACTCTGCTGGATATGTTTTAAGTGTTCCAATGCAAGAAACAAAATACATGTGTCAAGGAAAATTATCTGCATAATACAAAGGCTATCCACACACAATAGCTGCAGGAAACTTTGTTCAAATAATACTACCCAGCTTCTGCTTGTTTTTATCCCAGGCTGTCTGAAAAATAGTGTCACTTAAAAAAAATGAAAGTAGCAGACCCTAGATTTCTGCCTCACTTAATTCACTCCTTTCTAAACAACTATATTCTTAAGTGTGGTGGCAATACTTCTATCTCCTACTGTTGTACCTTGATACGGAAATTGCACATGTGGAGACAAAGTATTTAAGAATGTGCTGCCTTGATCATAGGTAACTTCATATGTCTTGCCAAAAGGCAATAGGTTTCCCCCTCGGGGATGTAGAGTCAGCCATAGCTATTTCCAGATAATTTACGAAACAATTTTATAGTCTCAGGATCCCAAATTAAGGTGTAATGAGGTGGAGGAGATCTATGTGCTATCACAGCATCTCGTGATAAGTAACCTTCAAAGGAGTGTCAGATAAAATAGCCAGATACATATTTTACATGCATTGTTTCTGGGACCCAACCCCAACTCTTCAAGTCTGGAAAAAAGCAACTGGCAAATTACTTAAAAAAAAATGGGGGAGTTCTTTAGTTAGTGACTAAGGACTCCAGCTAGCCCTGGGAGCATGAAGCTGCTTGTTCAACGGAGTTAAAGCCTGGCTAAGGGACTTTCAAGGGGCACCTCATCATGTAGTGGCTTTCAGTCCGGGATCTGCAGACCTGGGGCATGCAGTGTCTCCCTAAGGTGACCTCCCTAAGGAAAGATTAAGGAAAACAGGACTATTAATATAAGAGTCTTACACACCTCAGGACCTCTACTGGAGGATGTGTCTGGCCCATCAAATAAAAATAAAAAGCCCTCAGCCTGCTCTAAGTCAGTGTATAGAACAGCTCCATCTCACACAGAAAAGTAGAAGGATTGCCTCAAAGAGAGTTAGAAAAAACTGGCATTTAATGACAGTTGTTTCTAACATATTCTTTGGAATAACACAGACCTCATATTTGAGCTTGCATACCATTTGTTGTCCTGTCATCTTGCTGCTGTCTTCATTTCAGTATTAACTGTGCAAATTCATTCTTTGTCACAAGAAGCAATGGATGTTTCATTTTCGTGTCCAGCTGGGAAGGTCAACTTTTTCACCTAAGTGAGAGTCCTAGATCCATCTGACCGCAGGGCTTAGTTTGTGATCAGCAGGCAGACTTCTTCATGGCTACAATGTCTGCCATCATCTTGAATATTATGCATACCCACTCTATTTTTTAAAATGCACAGTGACTAAGCACTGGACTGTCTTTGAAAAAACCCCAGATCCCCATCAACTGAATAAATTTTCTGGGCAATTTGCATACAAGATTGAGTTCTGTATACCAACCATACTCCTCTTGAGATTTCACTGACCTGTTTTCAGGATCAACGCCCACCCAGCTGTCTGCAAGCAAAATGGACATGCCAGGAGCCATAAACAATAGTCTAAGGACCTAGTTGCTCTGGTAATTATCGCTCCTGAAGAGTTGTGCTTGAGGGGGGCTTTTGTACCCCACCAGAGGAGGGTGGTTGGTGTGATCAGGTCAGAGGAGCAAAGCTCTGCTTAGCACTTCTCACAGCCACAGCTGGATGGAGCAGGGGCCTAGTAAGGGACAGAAAACTTCTTCCACATCACATCACATTTCCCTTCTCTCTCACAGAAAGCAGAACGGGACTTATCTCTGGTAATTAACAAACCAAAGGGACCACCACTGAACAAGTACCATGATCAGCTCTGATGTAACCCAATCGTAATTGCTTCTGCTTGGGCTTGCACTGAAATTGCCTCTCTTGTATCTCTATGGGACCACTGCCTGAGAGGCAGAACTGAAAGCGCTGCACGTATCTTTTGGAAGAATCAACACTTGACAAAGTATCCTGAAATCTATTTCTCTGCCAGAAGTTACACAGCACCAGGTTGAACTGAAAATTCCTTGTTGCTATGGTTGCCACTTGCTCTAAATCTCTTTACTACTCCTTGTTGAACAGCAGCAAAGGAGAATAAAAACACATACAACGCTTGTAATTGCCTAGTACATATTTTAACATTTCTCTTTGGTGGCTGCTTTAAATTATGCAGTAATATTGCTGGCATGTTTCTCCAGTCCCTCTTCCCTAAGAGGATACATTTCACAGTGCTGAAATTGGACACTGGGTGTAAGAATCACACATTTTAATATTTTTTTCAGTAGCAGATGTGTCACATGCAATGTATTACAACTCAAGCTGTAAAAATTAAGTGGCATTTGCATTCATTAAGCATACATGAAATCTAATTCCATTAGGTCCAGCAACATTAAGGTCTGTCTGTTGCTGCTGATGTTACAGCTTAAGGACATTATATCTTCTGGCTAGTTTTTGTTTCATAACCTAATAAAGCCAGGAATTAGATCCTGGCTTGATGCCTTTGTAAATCCAGCTCAGCGAACATGCAACATGAAAACTGTAGATGTAAATTATTTATATTCATCATTGTCCAAAATATTAATTTACCAAAAAAGGTTTAACAGATTAAGCAAATTACAGGCATCATGCCCACAGCAGAACTAATTTAAAAGACAACAATATGATTTGCTGAAGCCAAACCTCACTTCTAATCTTCCTGCTTTGTTACAGATATGATACAGAAGAACTGTTAACATTTCATCAAGGCTATTTAAAGAACCAAAAGCTTACAGTTACATTTCAGTCAACTTCCCAGAAATGTTGATCTGCACAATCCCCCAGGAAAATCAGGGATACTTTACCTTTTAGATTTTGATGCTTTTAGCTGATGTAGAATTAGGTAAAGAAAAGGAAGGCAAAATGTAAAACAATTTGATTTGCAGCTTTTATAATTTATTCTGCTGAAAGGATAGTTTGGGTGCAAAAGTGCAAGCCTGAAGTCACAAAATAAACCAATGTGGACAAATCACTTTGGTCTGCATGAAGACATGACCAAGAACACAAGATTGCCCTCCTTACTACTCCCAAAATCAAATCTATTAATTGAAATGCATGAACTGAATTTTTACTGGCATTTTCTGTGAGATGAATCCAGGAGCCAGCATAAGTTTTCATCCACAGTCCTTAATTTCTATCAAATTAACAAGGGTTAATGAATTAAAAGTGCTTACCTTCCAAAGTCTTTGACTTCTCTGATTCTTAATGGCACTGTCAAGCTAGTCCTCCTGTTGGAAGTACAAGCAAAATGTTTATTTGTAATAAGCTGAACAATAAGTCTATTTCCATGGAGATGTGAGAAACAGAAAGAGTTGACTTAATTATGTACAAATTATACCTTATTTTCCTATAAGTAACTTCTCAGTGGTCTGAGAGGTTATTTTTCAGAAATCAAAGTTCACGGCTATATCTACAGCATAATTTCAGTGGCATAAGAGTCGACCACAGGCAAGAGATTATTATTTTTGCATTTTCAAATCCTCTTTAAGGACAAACATTTTTTTTTCACTTTAAAACATGCTAAGTGTAAATATTTTATTTGTATATATAAATGAAAATATAAAATTAAACTAAACTCATGGCAGCTTTACTTCCATTTTCAAACCATTCCATCATCTCTTAAAAAAATCCCTCAGACTCCCAAGATAGTCTTTGAAATTCTTCAGAGCTAAGCTAAGTCACTCCTATTTTTCTCCACAGTCAATGGAGAGAGATAGGAACCCTCAGAAAACTATTAATCCCATCTTAAAATATGTGGCTTAGATAAGAGAGCTGAGCCATTTTGGAGGTCATTGTTTCCCTCTAGGAGAGCATGTACTGGACAGCTTAAATCACTAACTCTTAGAAAGCTCAAATTAACTGAGATCTCACTTGGTATCTACTTTAACTTAACAAAGTGGAATTCACTGTGGGAGCACAGTCTCAGCAGTACATTTCCTATTAATTTATTGCAACATTGTGGGAAGAAGCTGTACATCTCTTTATTTACGAGTCAAAATAAACCATTTCATCTATAACAAAAAACACGCAGGGGATGACTTAGCAACAAATGGACCAGGTTGCCTTGTATCCAACTTGAGAGAAAAAGCCATAAGGTAAAGTCCCAAACATATTTAGGAAGAAATTAAATAAATATTTTTTATGAAGTTGGAAAAAAAGTGATGTTTCATTTTTTGTTTTCTAGTTGTCATGTTTTCACATTGGTGTCTGTCTGGAACTTGACAGACCACAAAATATGAACCTATTTCTATGATACTTAAAGCTGGAGAAATGCAGAAGGCTGTGATCAGAGGCCCCAGCCACTTTGCACTGTAGAAGTGATACAAAACGTGCAGAAAAGGCCCTTCAGGGGAAGATGAGTTTACTCCTGTCTACAGCTTCTCTGCAGTGTTGGTCTGCATCAGCTGATCCCAGCCTTTCCACCACAATACTCTATGCTAGACCTGTGTAAGAACATTCACCTTGACGCAGTATGGACTCTGAGCTGGGAAATATTTCAGGCCAGGGTAGTGGTGGAAAGCAGGGAGATTTTTCACAAGTGCTCATGGCCCAACATAGGAAACTGCTCTTCATTTACTGAGTGCACTTACCTTCCTTCTCCTTCTCTCTCTGGCCCAGCACAGAGCTCCTGTCTGCAATGAGAGAAGCATGTTTTATGTAAATCACTTCCCAGTGGAGTCACTCATTATTAATGCAGACAGCTCTAGAGGGAGAAACCCATGGCATTTAGCAGCAGGAACTGTTAATGAAAATGTCATTAAAGAAGTCAATCTGCAAGCTATGAAATGGCCTCTCTACCTTTTCTTTTTCTTTTTTTTTTTTTTTTTGCCTGCTTTCTGCACCTTTGCATCTCTGGGTACATTTCCCTCAAGTCAATCCTTTTTGGCAGCAAGTCATAGCTTTACCTGGAGAGGGGCATCAGTTTCTGGCAAACTGGTCATATTTGAGAGTAGGCACTATTTAAACGTTGTGGAAATGTGTCAGAAATATATAGGCAGGTATGGGACTAAATGGCAAGGCTGAGGAAGCAGAGGCTCCAATGACTGGCTGTAGGATAGGCAATTTCCAGCAGCACTGATCTCAAAGTTGCAATGTAGCCCCTGCTTTCCTTCCTATTCAGTAGCTGACTGAGCACCTCATTTGCTTAGGTCTTGCAAGTTCTTCATGCTTGTAACTCAGATTGTTCATCTTTCTGGCACATCTGTGCAGTGGGGATTTACTTAGCTGATTCAAAAAGCCTAATTCGACAATTCTGCTAAAAATTTCCC
>NW_010304393.1:8052-20740 GCF_000700745.2 Antrostomus carolinensis | reverse complement strand
CTTATATCTCAGCATAATGGACTATATTAACTGTCAGCAACTGTTGCATAAGCTGACTCAAACTGGCAATGAACATCCCTTTTTTCTCTGTTTCCTGAGGACTTTCCATTTCCATATATGAATGTTGAGGGATTTCCTTCGGAAAAAGCTATTGGCATCAGGGAGAAGTCACCCTGGTCTGGGTGCATGTGTGCTGGTCATGGCTCATGTTCGTAAGTTATAAGGGAATTAGACATCTTTCTCCTCAATTCTGAGGGCTATCAGGACCTGTATTGTATGCATGTGTTTATATTAAGCATCCCAAAGACTATGGATAAAGTCAGTATCTTTTATTAAAACAGCTACATAAATATAACAATATTATTGGTGTATTAAAAAATAATACTACTCTACTGACAAACCTTATCTCCCTTATGACCTCATAGAACTATGGCTATAACAGCCTAAAGTCCATAATCACAGAATCATAGAAGGCTTAAAGTTGGAAGAGACCTCTGGAGTTCACCTTGTCCTAGCCCCCTGCTCAAGCAGGGCTACCTAGAGCTGGTTGCCCAGGACTATATACAAATAGCTTTTGAACATCTCCAAGAATGGAGACTCCACAACGTCCCTGGGCAACCTGGGCCAGTGCTCAGACACCCTCACAGTAAGAAAAGTATTTCCTGATGTTCAGACAGAACCTCCTGTTTAAATATACTGTTCAAACTGTACATTGACTCTTATTTGTGCTCAGTAACACCATCCTGGCTTTCCAGTACATTCCTTTTCCCATCAGCTTGGAAACGGATTCGGGTTTTACACTGCAGTATTACAACCCACTGGTGGCAAAAGGAAAAATTACGATGAGTCTATTTTTTCTCAGCATAGAGTGGTAATTCAACACAATGTGGCAAAAGACAGCAAAAAAAAAGGAAGCATCATTTCCCCATTCTGCAAAGAAGCAGAGGCACAGAGAGACTGCCACCAGCCTAAGCCTGTTCCCCCTTCCCCTGTTACTGTACTTGGCAAGAAGAAGGAAAGAGTCCTGAAAATGATCACACCAGGCAATAATAAAAAGCCAGCGATGGGCAGGGAAAAGCAAAGCAAAGCTGTTTCTTGCTGAAGTGTTAAGAAATAAATGAAAGTCCAACAGACAGGCAAAACATAACCAGCATTTCAGAACACTGCTCTTTTTGCCTTTGAAACTTGCACCCCTGTTTGTCAGCTGGCACTGGGGAGCCCACTAGCAGATGCCGGCTGCTGTGGGATGCCTGTGGGACAGCTGGCAGTGCTGTGAAACAGCCCACAGTGATTTGCTGTGGATCATCCCTGTATTAGACTGCTATTTATTGTGCAGGACACATACAACGTTATGCCTCGGTGGATGTACTTCACTGTCATGCCTGATCAGAAGTGTTGCCTTGGAGTGACCTTAGCTTGAGAGAACCCCAAGTAGTTTTATAAGTGTCACCCCAAGGTGACACTTGAGAGGAACAACATTAAAGTGTACTCATCCCTCTTGTGTCCCTGGCTACTTCAGAAGCTCACAAAGCCTAGCTCTGCTAGCTGGTACTCTGAGAGTAAAAGGACCCTTACGCTCTTGTTCATGTTTTATCGTGCTTCCTATGTAGAAAATTAACTCAAAATGCTGACTCTAGTCACAAACACTGAAGTTCTAAGTAAAGATCGTTAAGTAAAAGACTATTTTAAGGATATTTATGTAAAGATAAAAATATGTAAGCTAGTGAGCTCACTCTTCCTCAAACCCCGGAAGAAACCAATGGCACAGAAATGACACTTCGGGTCTGATCTCAAGGCACAAAACAGATCACTTACACACAGAATAGTCATCTACTCATGTACACAGGCAGACAATCCCCTTGAGCAATGCAAGCTGCAGTCCCCCAAGGATTTTCCTTCAACTCCAAGGAAATGCCTTCATTGTGCATGGGGGTGCAGAGCAGAGATGTCTGAGCTAGCTCCAGAGCCAGCAAAAGCACAACCAGCACAGGGCAACACGGCATCTGCGCTAAAATGCCTGGCTGACATAATGATGTGGTGCCATCTCTGCACCACATTGCTTCTGCTCAGTGCAGAGATGGTCTCACCGTGAGGAGAAGGAAACGTTCTCCCCCTAAACCCACTGCATGCAAGGAGCAGACAGGCCTTTTGAAATGCTCTTCTGGTCAGCGCTTACAGCATTACTGACAAGACCACACCTTCTTGCTCCTTGATTCAGTCTGCCTACAGCATCCTCACTGTTCTACCTAAATTGATTTTCTCCCCATTGGTACACTACCCACAAGCAAACAAACAGATTAAATTCTCTTAACACTTCTGTCTTCTACTTGCTCAGCTTATTCATAAAAATTAGGCTGAAGTGTTGTTTTATAGCCCTCAGTCAGCTCTGTGTCCATCTGCTGAAATTGGGAATACAAACCCCAGATGATGGGCTGCAGCCAGCAACCATGAATGGGTTAAGTGAGTCTCTTGGGCAAAATAAAAAATGCCACTTCTCTATTAGTAGCTGAGATGATAGGACTTGTTTTGGGCAAAAGCACTTGTGATGGGACTGCCAGTGTTATTTATCTCCTCAGTCTGACAAACAGTTGAAGGGAAAGATTTGTGAAAGATTCATCAGCCTTTCTCATTTGCTTAAGGGCTGAGAAATCCCACGCAGAAGCCCTCTGAGCAGACCTCTTCTGAAGGCGGGGGAGAGTTCTTGGGTGAGAAAACAAGCAAGGCAGCTTGCTTAGGAGCAAGAACACCTACACTCTTCAGATGGTTTCCATTAGAAAGAAGCAAAGCAGGTCACCTTCTCCTTTCCCAACCAGGTCAGCGCTATACTGGAGGTCACCACAGACACTGGAATGGCCTTTCTGCTTTTACAGTTGATACAATTTTTCATCTGTCCATGTGGACCCCAGTAAAGCCATTAAGTTTCTCCTTTGTCATCAGCCAGCCCCAAACCCTTCTGTGGCACCAACAGATTTTTCTTAATTTGCCCTATTAAAAATGGGAGAAAATAGCTATTTCCTCTCATTTTTCATCCACATGTAAGTGTAAACTATTCATGCTTTGGGAATTCTCTTTTTACTGCACTGTGTACTATGGTCTTGTCCTCTGAAGAGCTAAGATATCAAAGATGCCTAGCAGTATGAAGCCATATAGAATGGACCATCCTGGGAAAAAAAAAAAAAAAAAAGTCTTTGGAAATCTACCAAAAGACTTTTGCCATCAAAATACAGTAAAATGAATTAATTTTTTTCTGAGCTCTTTGAAAGATCCAATGCTGACGAACACTTAGAGATAGTTCATTAAGTTCTTCAATTAAATGGTTTTTTATCAAAAAGTAGCAAGTATCTGAAACAAGTGTTTTGCAGGAAAACATAGTAGCATCGCCAGAATTTTTGTCAGGAAAGCTTTCTCATCTCTAGGGTGTAATTTATGGTCAAAACCCAAGAGAGGCTTAGAATTGACAATAGCCTAAAGCCCTGGGCTCTCACAGTCCTGAACTTAGGACCCCTGTGTACTAGGCAGGTACTATAAATCACCAAGCTATTAAATACCTACCAAAGTCAGCCTCTCACTTTCAGAGGTTGGCACTGCTCCATTTTGCATAAAGAGTTTAAGATTGTGAAGGAATTCCCTCATATTTCTATGGTCAGAGCACTTTTTTGGAATGTGGGAGGCCAGCAAAGTTGAATCTTTTTCACCTGATGTAAATTGATTAATGAACTATTGTCTATGGTAAGCGAGGATCTTTCTTTCTGCATTTTTTTACCCTAAAAATAGAAGGACCTTGGTTTCAGCCCTATATGGAAAAGAGTCTGTATTTTTTTAAACCTCAAAGTTGTGTACAACTAGAAAAATCATCTCTCACCCAGCTGTTAGAGATGACTCATCCCTGTGAGATGGCTGTAATTTTCTTTTGGGACGCTCAATAGCTTCCAGGTGAGCAGCAGTGCAGCACATAATGGACACATCCTGAACTGTAGGGGCTTCTAAAACAGGCACAGATTAAATGAAGCTCCTTGGAGTTTTGGAGCAGAGATCCAGGTTTAACATATACTTCGAGGGAGAGCTGCAGGAGCTTAGAATTTTCATGGTTTATACTTCCCCTGTCTCTTTACTAGAGCTCTACTGCTTCATACTCAGGTGGGATCAGGATTCAAGAAAGATTTTTTTTATTTTTTCTTTTTTTTAAGCAGCCTACTTCAGATATGGCCAATGAAATGAAACATTTGTTGCAGAGGGACCACACAGTTTTGCAGTTTGAGTGGATCTAGGTCCCATTTTAGCCTTAAATCAACCTTGGGATATAACAGTTCATTCTACTCTAGTGCCCCTGCTTTCACCCTACCACAGGTTAACCGAGGGCCATCATACAACCAGTTATTGTTTCATGTAACCAGCAATAAAACTACCTGTCCGGATCACTGCACACTTATACATCAACAATAGGACATGATTTAGGAGTCCTTGGTCCTGCTATTTCAGATATGAAACTGCAGTGAAGTGTAGCCACCATGTCAAAAGCCACTCTTGGGGCCAGGGTTTGGGCAAAGTGGAGTGTACCCAGGAGATTTCAGCTTCATCTATGCAAAACAGCTGTTTCTGAGTTGTGTCATTACAAATATAGCATGCATATATACATATGTGCACATCCCAGCTAAGTGAGGTGGGAACAACTACCTGCAGCCTGGAATTTTTACCTTTGGGCATCCCAGGATGGCTCAAAGGACAGGCAAAAGAAGCAGGATGCTTCCTGGAGCCTGTGGGCAATCAGGTATTTGCACAGTTCGATTTGCTGTGTTTTCCCATGTGAGCAGAGCTGGAGGACTGTGTAGCACTAAACTTCTCACAGTTCTTCCCAGAGCACCTGAAATCTCCTCCTTCTCCTCAAGTCCAGGCAAACCTTCTTCCCCCAGGCCCTGTTTCTGAAATGGTCAGGTCTCAGGTCCCACCAGCTCCCAGAGGGAAACATGTCACTTCTCTTACAACCACTCAGCAGGCATAAGAGGATATCATGCCTGGATGTACATTGTCACTCTTGTCCCTTCACTCTTTCACCCTCATTTCCTCAAGCAGCCACAGGGGAAAAAAAAGAAAAAAAAAAAAAAAGAAAAAAGAGAAAAAAAGGAAAAAAAAGAAGAAGAAAAAAGGAAACCAGTAACTTTATTAAAACTACCTGTTTCACCTGTAGCAGGAGTATATTCTACTGAGAAAGTATTCTCTTCACAGATTAAAAGTCAGCTGCACAATTCCTTAGGATAGAATAAAACTGAGTCCCCTCCAAGCAAAAATGTACCTGGGTGTCTAGGGATCTCTTGAAAATCTCCAGCTCATCAAATATCTGAAACAGGTAGAGAGCTGTTAGAAAACATGATGAAAGTAGATGCTAATCTACCTTTTCCAGTAAGTCCCCACCTACACTGGCCCCAAGGAAGAGCATGTAGCTGCCCTAGCATTCCTCCAGCAATTACTTATCCTTTTCTTGAAGACCTCAGATGGCTGAAGGCCCACTGTTCCTTTGAAAAGCCAGTGACAGTCGTTCTTCCCCTTTCACTCCTTCAAAATAACAGTTTTAGACTGGCTCTTACAAATATGAAATAACATTTTTCTTCTGAAAACTTCCTGTGAACACACAATAAGTCTTAAGACCTGGGAGCTGGGCAGAAATCCTCTGAGATGTAAATGGTGCTGCCTTCATTTCAGGTATGCTGCCTGACAGCTGACACGTACGGACAGTAAACATGACAGAATACAACTATGCTTATCTGCGTACACTGTTTAGTTTGTGGCCATCATCATAGTAGATAGAGGTCTTACATCCCATTTGAAGAGACAGGTAAACAGATTTAGCTTAAAATAAGAATATCAAGCACCTATAGTATTTCCTGTGTGACAGACTGTATGTGTTTGTGCGTATGTGTATGACAGACAGTGCTGGAATATTTTAAACACGAAACTGCTGCATCCAGAGATTGGTAAATTAAATAATCATTCATTAGTTACCATAATAATGCAGATGTAATCACAGTGAACAAAGAAGGAATGGGGTGGAGGGGGTGGAGAAAACATAACAAATGCTGACAGGAGCAAGGCCCTGCATTGATTTTTGTTAATATATTTTTATTTATTAAAATCCCCTGCCTGCAAGATCTTGCTTCATATTCATTAGTGTTTCACCTGCCTGCAAAGGAAAATGGCAGATACTCTGATACAGCCTGAAAGATTCAAATCCTGAGCTGGAGCAAATCAGTATAGCTCTATTGACTTTGTCAGAGAGCAGCCAGCTTACAGCAGCTGACGACCTGGCAAAAAAAGAGCATCTAATTCTTTTTAGCTTCTACAGCAACTGAATACTACTGCATCCTCTGCTACTTTATAACTTCTTACAGCAATGCTCGCCACTAAACAAGCACAGACAGTGAGAAGCTGGCTTTCCCAAAGCCAGCTGGCAGGTTCAGCTGTAGAACTGTCATTAATTTCAATGGCAGCCATATAGCTCAGTCTTCCAGTCAGCCTTAATAATCTCATCAATAATCCCTTTGCTGCTGATAAGAGAAACAGCATGGGGTTAAGAGTAGCGCTCATCAGCCAGGGTTTGAGCAGGGGGGGATGTGCTCCCTCGCCCAGGCCTGTCAGTCCTCCTGCTCACAAGTACTGCTGCACCCAGCTGTGACACCCAGACCCTCGCAGCACCCAGGCACGAAAGCAGCAGCATCCATCTGTAGGAGGCTAAACAAGAGAGAGAGAGGAGAGAGAGGACTCTGCCCTCCTTTGGGTCACTGTCAAACATGCCCATGGCCAACTGCCTGATGGTAATGCTAAGTGACTGGCCTGCTGAAAGGCTAATTAAAACTTCTTAACTTATTTCTGCACATGTATTTAGATAGAAGAAAGTGTGCTGATAGACAGAAACTGTGCTGAGACTAATGCCAAGGTCTAAGAATCTGAGACTAATGTCAAGCTCTGTACTAGGGGACAGAGCTTTTCCCAAACCAGGGCAAACTGCTTCAGCCCTGTCCTCTGCCGTACATCCCCTCACCCCAGCCAGTGGCAGCGGGCAGATGAGTGTCTGCCCTGCTACCCTGCACAGTAAAGCAGCAGCGAAGGGCAGTTTGCATGGAAGCACCAACACTAGCACCTGACATGGTTGCACGTCTCTTTTTTTACTCCACCACCACTTATTTGCTGGTGATAAACTAAGACAAGTGGGGTAGATGACTGGGACAGTAACAGCTCGGATGCAGCAAATGCAAGAAAGACACCAGGACGTGTGTGTCAGACGTGAGTGGCCTCAGAACAAATCTGCGGCACAGCCTGAGTTTGTTGCTCTTCTAACACTTGCCCAAAGCCAGCGTAAATCTCCCAAAAGCTGTGACTAGAGTCAGCTTTTGGCTAGTGATTCTCAACAAAGTCCATGTAGAAAGGGTGACCTATTGTGACCCTTTTAAGGAAGTCAAATATATCTCCCATATATCAGAAATATTATGTAGATGCTCCAAGAAAAATCACTAATATCTTAGAGGCAGAGGTGAAAGTAGGAAACTGGGTAGCATCAGAGGTCTGCCTGCAGTCCACCCTCACAGTACCTGAAGGTTTCTATCCAAAATGACCATTCATGACTACTAGAAGAGTTACCACTAACCATCAACATAGCATGTTGCATGAATGAAGCTGGGCATCCCTCTCTGAGCTGCACTGTCAGGATACCCACTGCGAGATGAGGCACTCCCTAAAACGTAGGAAGCAGAAAGCCAGGCTAAGATCCCTTCTCCCAGCTCTAGATCAGTACTGTAAGAAAGAAAGGCCACAGAAGCATAAAGGAAGCCCCAAAATATCCAGTGGCAACCCCTACTGCAAATGGTGTAAGACACAGCTGCAAGTGCCCCAGTCATCCCCCAGCGGGGACTTGCAGGCCAGCCCCAAGCCGGAGGTAACACGTGAGGCGGCTGCTGGAGCACAGCTGATGAAAGGACACTGTTTTCTGCAGTGTGGGATAGGCGCTGGGAGCAAAGCAGCCTTGCTGCACTTCACATAGCAACTCCATCCCTTTTCTTACACTATTAGCTAAAGACATCTGCTCAGTAACATCTTAAATCCCTCAGCTTCACCTATTTTTTGTTTAAAAGGCCAGTGTTCTCTGGCCCTTTAGATAAGCAGATATTATTAAATCTACTTTGAAATCTTGGATACAGTAACTAACAGCCATCTTTACATAGAAACCTTATTGATGATAATCCCTCTGGAAATGATTAACCTGTTTCATCTGGAGGTAAGAGAACCAGTATTAAGCTTTTTCCTACTTCAGTGAAAAAAATAGCCACTTCATTGCTATATTGTGAGCTGTGAGGGGAAAAAAGCTTACGTTTAGAAACCATACTTCGTGTTACATTTTAGCTGATTGCAAAGTCTCCCTATATACAGTCTGAGTCCTGCAAGCAGACCTCTGTGCAGAAGAGCACAGCCTCAGGTTGCTCATCTGCATTTTTTAATTTCTATTACATACGTAAGTGGCTAATAGCCTCAAAACAACTTCTTCACATTCACAGCACTCTGAAAAGCACAAAACCTTGAAAACATGGTTTGTCTTCTCTCTCACCTCCGCAGGTACTAACTGGGAGTAATGTTGCTAAATAAAGGAGGAAAGAAGCATCTCCAGTCTGTTCCTGCAGCTGCTCTCCCCACACCGCCCTGTGGACACCACAACTCCCCATGGATGTGGCCTTTTACCAGGACTCACACCTCTGGCAGAAAATCCTCCTCCCCCTGCATCAGTCGGGCAGTGGCAGATTAAACAGCTCCCCATTTCTCTTTGCAGAGAAGGAAGCGCCTCTCTACAGCTGGGGTCCATCGAGGTCCCTTCCAATCCCTAACATTCTGTGATTCGGTGATAGGACTTGATGTTCTCCTCAGGCATCAGTAAAGCTTGGGCTGTGAACACTCTTCGCTGTATGAGACGTGTACTGTGCTCTTATGCTGTGAAGTTGTATAACGGAACCGCATATGGGGAGCACGTTGACATTGTTAAGGTTAATGATATAACAACAGAAAGCATATTTACAGGCAAGCGGATTATAATAATTGCTCGAGCGAACAATGTGAGCAACACAATGCAAATTGGCCTTTGGTGTGCCTTAGCAGCACTGCTGTCATCGCCGCATTTTCACAACGGGTAGTATTTCTGCTCCTGGGGGATGTGATACCTTCCACAGAGACCCTCTGTACATAACTGCTGACCACCCGTAAGGCAAACATGCACCCTATAGCTTACTGTATACCCTAAGGCACCATTGGGTGCCCCTCCTGCCGCTTTGTGGCATTCAGAGAAAGGGGTGATGCAGTTTCAGCATCATACGTGTCCTGCCTTTGACTTCCCAACCAAATGATCAACTACTGATTGCCGGTGTTTGGCAGCAAGAGGCCTCCAGCATGAACCAGTGAGGCACTAACTGCTTTAGCACCATGTGCTGAGGGGGCGTAGAAAATTAAAAGTTACTAAATGAAGAGATTCCCCTCCCCATCCAAAACCCAGGGGGGGCTGCTTCTTGATTTCTTTACTTGTTAGTCCTGTTTCTGGATCTTTTCAGTAGCGGTCACGACTTCTTAATGGTTTTGTGTGATGAAAGCCTTTGACAAGAGCAAGTGCCACAGAAAGCGCAGGGCTGAGCCATGGCTTTCATATATATGTTAACCAGCCTTTATAGCATTACTGGGTCTGGGTGACACAAGAGTAATGCAGTTAAGCTGCAGCGAAGTACACAGTTTCTGTGCTATACATCAGAAGACAGAGGAGCGTGGGACTGAAAAGCGAACAGCTGGGGAGCAGCAGCTCCATGGCATCCCACAGTACACAGCTGATATGGAAATGCTGCTGTGCGAAACACATGGGACACACCCTGTTGGGGACAGTGTTGCTGGGACCACTGCAATGGGACATCATGCTGTGAAGAAAAGCCTTTCCAGCCAGACAAGTGTTTATGTACAACTTCATGCTGAAGTGAGAATTCGGGACAGCTTCAAGTGTTGAAGAATGTCACGTTTCTGCTGCAGATAGCCAGATTTGCAAAATTAACTCAAAGACATATCCAAAGCGAATTTGCTTTTCCCTCTGATAATGTCACACACACACACACACACACACACACACATCCCCCCCTTCCCACATAAGAGGAATCTCTAGCTGGTGTAAATCTGCCTTTGAATGAGACTCATGCCCCTAAATTCCTTAGGAGGTTTTTTGAAAATCTGACTTTAAAAGTCCTGGTTTCCACCAAGATGACAGTTGTCTTATTTAGAAAATGACAACAGACTCAGCATTTGTCCACATTTGTAGTCTCTAAGCAGAGCTACTGCATAAATGCAAGTATTCTGCTTTGTTGTTTTTTTTTAATTTAGTATTTTCTACAAAGGCTTAAAAAGTATCATCTGCTATAACACAGAATCTTGAGATGAGCAAATTAGAATAATATTAAATCAAACATTCCTGGGGTTAACTTAGAGACGATTATTGTATTTCTATTTCTAGGCTTCAATTAGAGTAACATAATTTGTAAAAAGCTGAACAGGTAATCAAATTGCAATCAGCAAATCTTCTTTAAAAAAAGAGACAGAGAGAGAAAAGATTTAAACAACAAGCTTTATAGATAGGAGAATAAAAGTAAATTCACTTTTAAAGTCCCGTGGGAGAATCTAGATGTAATCAATTCAGGGTAAAATTTAATTAAAAGACAGAGCAATGGGATGGGGGACAAAACTCAGGTATATAGGAAATCTTTGAGAAATACTCCTGTGAGAACACAGAAAGATCATTGTTATTCTGCTCATATAGTTGAGTCATATCAGTAAGCAATCCATACACATGCATCATCCAACTTACAAAGAAGAAAATAGACTCACTTTCTTCCCCTACTCAAGTAACTCCCAGCTTAGAGGGGTTAAAAGACCATAACAACTGCTTCATAGCATTCAAAATATTTCTGTGCCTCCCCCCAAAATAAAAACTGGTTCTGCCTCATCTAAATCTTAACTCCTCATTGGCCTGACACATAGTTTTGGTTGAAAACGACCTAGAAATTAAGCATAATAATTATCAGAAAAGGGAGGGAGAAAGATGAGGGATGCTCAGGGTTTTCTTTAACTAAAAACCAGTACTGAGCTCCCTGAGAAAGCCAATCTATTCAGTAAGGCACATAACTCATTATTAAAGACAATCTTATAAGGAATACAAAGTTAATGTACATGAAAAATAGCAAATTATGCAAAACTGCATCAACTATTGTATACTTATTATAATCCAAAGACTATACAGCTCCCTTAGAAGACACTTGGGAAATGCTAGCCACTGAAAGACAGTGTGAGGAAAAGACATGATACATAACAAAAATGGGAAAAAAGTCTGATGCAACTGGGAAAGCATTATATTTGTCTCTTCTTCCAAGTAACAAGTGATAAGACAAGAGGAAATGGTCTCAAGTTGCACCAGGGGAGGTTTAGATTGGATATTAGGAAAAATTTCTTCACCAAAAGGATTGTTGAGCACTGGAACAGGCTGCCCAGGGAAGTGGGAGAGTCACCATCCCTGGAGGTATTTAAAAGACGTGTAGATGTGGTGCTTAGGGACATAGTTTAGTGGTGGACTTGGCAGTGATAGGTTTACAGTTGAACTCGATGATCTTAAAGGTCTTTTCCAACCAAAATGATTCTATGATTCTCTGATCTGATCTGATTTGAAAAGCATGCAAAAATCAAGCATAAAATGCCAAGAGATAAATAAATTAAATCCTTCACTGCAAACTGCAGATTGTATACTGCATTTCATTTCTCGGACTTTCTTCTGACAGGACACTGCAGCACATGATGGGCCAGATCCTCAGTCAGTGACAGTTGTTACCAACCCGTGACTCAGCTCAGGTACCAGCACTGCCCAGGGGAATGCTGAGAGTGGATCAAACAACAACACATAAACAGCTCAACACCAAACTGAAACAAAAGGCACCTGGTAGGAGGGTCAGATACCTCCGGCAATCTGAAAAGAGCACACAGCACCTTCGTGGCCATGCTACAAGTCCAGACGAAGGTTAAGCAAAGAAATTTAGTGCTTCAAACTTCCACCTGAGCAGAGAACATTTTGTCAGGGTAGTAAATATGCATTTTGGCACTTGTAGTAGTGTGACTATGCAGGAAGATTTTCACGAGGCTGGTCCGTTCTGCCAACTGTGTGAGGCCACTCACAGTGTGCTGCTCCCTGGGGACTCTTCCAGTGCAGAAACAAGTACAGCCAGTGGTCCCAGGCCACTCTGCGGCGGACTTTTGTGGTCACTGCCCAAAATACAAATAGCTCCTATCCATCACTACCACTCCCTGTGGGCTACTTACTCCAAAACATACAGCTTCCCTTGCTCCTTCCTTGGTATATCTGTGCCTTTACAGAGGCCTCTAGGTCACCCTGTAGCATGCAGCTGCAGGAGGAGGGATTTTGTGGGTGAGAACTATCTCCATCCACATCAGACCTAATTTCCAGATGAATACAGGGCTGTCTAAAGAGTAACCACCCCGATTTTCAGATAAACTAAAACCCGAAACAAAAACTCAACCCTAATTTCAAAACATTGCTACTGCTGTACACCTGTGAATCTTGCACGTGTACTGGGGTTCTGCACCTGTCTGTTTAAAACTGTCCTGTGCCCTCATTGTACAA
>NW_010304393.1:0-8028 GCF_000700745.2 Antrostomus carolinensis | reverse complement strand
ACCTTGAGGCTAGGCAGTAAGAAAAACACTGTCAGAAGGAGGAAGCAAAAGTAGAAAACAAGGAGAAATATATCTCCCTAAACTCTTAGTGAGTTTCATGTGGTCCCCGTAACACTAGGAGGTAAAAAAAAATTCAGGTAGAAATGTAGTTGTCTAAGTTGACAACTTCAAAACTCTGTGTTACGAAGATAATGAAGAGACTCCTGTTTGTGTTTTCTTGGCAGAAGTTTCCAACTTTCAGAAGGAAAATGAGAGAATTTGCAAAAGAGAGATTAAAAAGTCTCTCACTGATAGATGCAAGGAAGACGTTGTTCTGTTTTGTTTAAATGGCCTTTATAAAATTGCCTGTCAACTGATGTATTAATTATTGATGGAGGAAAACCAGCAGGCAGCACGGCCCTCAGTTTGACCGAGGGTGGGGAAATGTGCTGGCTTGTACCACCAAATGCAGAAAGTGCCAGATCCACAGGAAGCTGTCCCAAATGCAAGATCATTTTTAAGGGGAAATTTCCACATGAAAGGGGGACATTGGTAAAAATAAATCCTGTTCCTCTCGCAGTCCCACTTTCTCTGAGTACATGTGTATGCTAAGGGGCTTTTACTTCAGCTGAAACAGTGTGTCACATTAACATGCTTTTTCAAAATTGTACTCTAACTGCTAGGAAAACAAAAGTAAAAAACAAGTTAAAAGCACTCAAAAAGAAATGAAAAGCAAAAACTCTAGAGGCCAACAAGAGTTCTAATACAAAGCAGAAGAAATACATGTATAATGTAGATGTATACAATATTTGCTGGAAGCTACCTGGAATTATGGATGTGCTGAAAGAGCCACAGTCAGATTTTGCTTAAAAATCAGATTAGAGTTCAGTGTGTCAGGGGTTAAACTTTGTGTTACAGAAACCTCCTAAGATTTTAGGCCTAAATAGAAAAAACTCATGACACCAGCTATTCTTAAGAAATTTTGCCAGCATGGCAAAAAGTTCAGCTCAATACAAAGTTGAGGTGTACGCTGTGCGCATGCTGGATAAGCAGTGCATGTTGCCCAAACCGAGATGTGTTTTGAAAGCTCTCTCTCAAAGACAACACTGGGGATGGTGTTTTTTCCAACCTAAAAAACCCTTCTATTGATTTTCTTCCCTTTAAAGAAATCACATGCCTACCACATTTCAAAGGAAAACGTCCATCCTGCAAAAGCTCTTGTTTTTCTGCTCTTGCATTTTCCTGGGTCTCAGTAGGGGTGCAGCTACACACTTGAAATGTGTATATAGCAGGTCAGCACTTTGCTCACCCAGTGTACAGTCAAAATCCCTGCAGGCAGGCAGGCAGGCAGGCAGGCTGGCCTTACTGCTAACAGCAATTACAGGATAAGAGATTCAGAAGCACTAATGAAAGCCCTGCTGAAGACACCAAATAATTTTTCAGACACTATAAGAAAGTAATCTGTAATCAGGTGTATAATTACACATCATGGTTCATACACGAAGTCCCACCTAAACTTCTGTCTTTCCTCTCCTTCTCTTCAGCCTAAAATCTTTCTATTTCTTTTTTTTCCTTTCTCTCTTTTCTTCTTCTACACAAACTGTGATCTTGGGCCTTTGAGTAGATTTACAAGATCTACTCCTGACCTACTTTTCTATTGTTACTCCTGCAGCTCTCATCAAGAAACTTGGCAGAACCAAAAGGCTTAGTAGCAAGGCAGTGTAGTTCTCTAATGAGCTACATCAGTGAGCAAACCTTCCTCAGCCTCACTCTGCCCTTGTTTCACTTTCTTTGTCATTCAGGTCAGAAGCGCACTCTCAAAGGAAGAAGAAGCCTGATCTCCCTTGTGGAGCAAAGACTCCGGAACCAAGCTCTTGAATGTAACCAGAATAGCAGCCCTTGGAGGACCCTAGGAGCAAGCAAGGACATTTTGAACTCCTAGGGAAGAAACCAAACTCACTCGTCCTACTTGGAGACTTAGAGCTTTGAGCAGAAACGTCTGATTTGGCATACCACTCTTGAAAGGGGATGACATGACAAAACCTAACAATAAATACAAAGATACAAATACAGTCAAGGACAAGAAAAAAGGACAACATGATTCACTTGGATATCATACTTGTCCAAAGAGGTAACAAAGAAAGTGGCAGTGAAAATAGTTTTGGATTTCTTTCTACTCATTTACTTTTTGCATCTGGTAGAACTTTAGAGGTAACAAAGAAAGTGGCAGTGAAAATAAATAGTTTTGGATTTCTTTTTACTCATTTACTTTTTGCATCTGGCAGAACTTTGTTGCTTTTCACTCTTTCATCTTTCAGCTGTTCTCCATCCCTGCAAGATAACCCATACATCAGGTGACCACATGTGCACACAGCTCCCCCAGGGCTCTGACAGGCCTGTGCACCAGCACAGAGAGGCATCCCAGCAGCCAGCAGGCAGGATTTGCAGCGTGACTAATGTTTCACCTTTGCTGAAATGGTCCTTTACACAGCTCCATCCACCTCTACCATTCCTAATGAACAAAGGGAAAAAAACCCTAAGAAACTGAAAGGAATTTTAACAAGAGAAGTCAGTGCATGCTCTTTTTTTACAGGGTGTTATACCAGAAATGGAAATCTTTTGCAACTTAAAAAGCAGCTAGACGTGGAGCATAACCAACACCAACACTTCTCACACCGAGAAAGCTTCATTTCCAGATCTGGAGCTTTACATTATCTCTAGCCTTCACATATCCCGTCACGGCATCGGGGCTCCAGAAGGTGCAACAACTGGCACAGCATAAAGGAAAGTTTTTGGTTGTCTGGGCAAAGTTGATGTCTTCAGCTACCCTAATATTCTTGCTACGTTACTATAAATACTGCTCAAGAAGAGAAGCCCTTTATTATGTACAGTACAGCACAGTTTATTTTCTTCAAGCAAGTGCAGAACATGTGAAAGTGGCCAGAATTACTGCTGCAGAAGTGAAAGAACTTTTTTTTCTTTTTTTTTTTTTCCACAGTATGAGTAGACTCAATGACACCACGAGCTGCACTTAGTGCCTAAATTATACTAATATGTATCTGGACCCTGATGCAATGGGCGTACCTCTCAGTGACACATAGATTTTTTTGGCCAGAAGGGTCTGTTATGATAATTCAGCTTGGTCTCCTGAACAGCGCTGGCAGTGTCCATTTATTTAGTAGCTCCTTTCAAGAATACCAGCAGAGGAACCAATTAATTTTGTTTGTTATGGCAGTTGCTGTTTACAGAACAACCATCTCTCACCTACTAATGACTTCAGAACAGCAGCTCCTTTCTCTGGGGCCAAGACCAGTCTTTGGATACCAGCGATGGCGTTACAGAGCCACATGTGAACAACAGCTGAAACTCTCTGTACGTAGTTACTGGTTCCCTGTGTGATCCAATGTCAGTGACAGAAAATCACAATCAGTGTGTTTTCTCTTAGCTGATTTTAAGTACCTGCAAACTGTGATTTCCCATTCTGGGAAAAAAAAAACACTTACTCATAGCCTCACTTATTTAAGCTAATACTGTCTCCTTTTTGCCTGTGTGATTTCGGAGGAGTTTCCAACACACTTCATCATGTCTATGCAAATATCCTGCCACAAATTATATTGATGACATATCATCCAGCTTGCAGACCAGATACGATCACAGCACATTGTTTAAAGATCTGCCTTTTATACAATCAGAGACTGTGCCAAACAGCAGTACATTACGAAGCAGAGTCTTTGTTAATAAAATAAAAAAATAACTCCCCACTGGAGTTGTGTACATGGGAAATTACAGGAGAAAAATTAGACCAGTATAGTTTAATAACGAAGGTATACTCCCTGGGATGACATTTTTCTTCAATGACATACTTTTTTCCTGACCTCCTTCATCTTTTTCCACAGGGATTTAAGATAGAGTATTCTATTTCACGTTGGGTCAGTTAGGGGTGTAAGCATGGTCAAGGTTCATCAATGCTCCTTGAGGTTATCAGCATCATCAGCTGTCTGCGCTTGTTCACATGCTCAGGGTTGAGCTAATCACCAGATTTGGAAGAGGGAAGCAATCCTCTTCCAGATCAGTTCATCGGAGACTGCTGGGTTTTGTTTGTCTTCCCTTGTAGCATAGTGCATGGTCTGGAAGCATCTACAAACGTCACCCAGCAAATCCCCTGCTAGCTGGGAGGACTTAGAAGTGTCCTTGATCTCTCCTGTTCTCCTCCTGTGGCACAATTATTGTGACATTTGGCCTTCTAGCACAGACTTGGAGTCTGCTGTGAGAAGACTGGAAATGTACAGCATCCCGAGGTGAGGTGAGGTGAGTTACAGCACACAGGACTGTGCATCTGCAGCAGGCCTTCCTGCAATTTGAGAGGCACTGACTTGATGACTTAGGTGGTGCCCTTCAGTCCTGTGTCTTTAGTTCACCTCTGTGGCTGATCCCTTGCTCTGGCAAGACAGTCAAGGAGGGAGCTCTGCAGCTTTTGTGTATGCAATTTATCTATATATCTCTAGATGTACATGACTATCCCCGAGCTACTGGTTCTAGATTAATTTATAGCATGAGGTGTGAAAGAGAGTCTTCCAGGGTTCATCTCTATTCATCTCTATGTTGAGTCTGCATTTGGTCAGATGAGTTCCACCTGCAATAACCATGCTATTCCAGGCTCCAGCTTTAACCCCCAGCATCAACGTAAGCGATGTGCTGGGCTCTGCTTTACACATGGCTTGTGAAAACTCTTAAAATTTAGTGCAGTAAAAATAAAGCAACTGACTGCTGTGTTTGCCTGCCAGCCTTACCAAAGATTGAAGTGTAGAGATCAAGATCACACCACTCAATTGCAGACATTTAACCAAGCCAGCCAAACAAGCCTTGGTTCCTGCACAACCAACAGACAAAAAAGAGGCTCCTCAGAGAGGGAGTCAGTTAATGTGAAGATCTGACAGCTCTGGAAGAGCCTCTCTCCCTCCCTGCAGCAGAGGGCAAAGGTAACTCAGTTGCACCCACTAAGGGGGGTGAATGCAGGCCTCTGTTTTGCACAGCGTGTGTTTCTCACACAGAGATTTGAGGTGCAGGGGTTGTGCTTTGCTCTTCCCTTGCTGAGAACCGCACGCAGCTGTCCCCTCCCAGGCGGGCTGTCCCACCACAGCCAGGCACTCCTGTGCCATTCCAGGTCACAGCGCCACGTTCTCAGCGCACTCAGGAGAATGAGCCTTCTTCCTGTTTAAGATCAGCCTACAAAAGCACAGCTGAGTTTTCAGAAAGTATTTTACCCCCTGCCTGCTTGCAATGATACAGATAGCTTTCAACAGAAGTGAGAAAGTATTGGGGGGAAGGAATCCTCCTCTGAGAATTTCAAGTGTTAAGGCCTTCATGAAAGATGTCATTATAAAGAAATGAATGAATGCATTTGTCAGCCTCTGGGAGGTTTCAGAGTGGCTTCTATTTTTATCTCTTTTTATCCCTTGAAGGAACTGAGAACTAATATTTGTGATGCCTGACTGAGGATATTAACGTTTTCAAAAAGCTGCCATTCCTTCCAGGGCAGGAAACAGAGTAACCTGTTTGGGTTTTTTCACTGGTTTGTCTCTTGAAATGAAATTTCTGAAACTGTGTTTCCAGAAAGATGTGCCTGCAGGAGCATCCAAACCTTCTATTCCTGTCTATTTAGCTGGTATCAAACCTTAACAAATATGAATGATGTGTAACCAGCTAATATATGTTCAAAATACACTTATTTTTTTATTTTCTTGCAGTATTTTTGCTATGCTATGCACTTATTGTTTAGGCTGAACTTACAGACAGCCCAGAGACCACAGGTTCATAGAAAATCATGGTATGTGTTTACTGAAGATAAAATACTGAGAGGAAGGAAAAAAAAAAGATTGAGAAGGGTGTTTTCAGAACAGAATAATCTCTTGGCTAACTGTTATATTGGTACCAAACTCTCTGAGTGTAATGATTTGCCTGCCTGGAGCAGAAATATTTCTATTTATAGTTAGCAGAGTGATAAGCATAGAGTCCTGTTACTGGTACCTTCATGCCTCACACAAGCATCCACGAATATGAGAAGGCTCCTTGAAAAATCATCACCTGCTACTGGAAGACTAGATGAGACTTCGCTAAAAGACTGTTGATGTTGCATTTGATGAAGCAGATGGGTCACTGCTGAGGACACACTATTACCTTGCCAGAGGCTAGGTCTACTGTCAGAGCAACTTCTGGCCTCCACTGAACCAAACAGCAAACAATCAGCAGCAGAAATTGAGATTGGAGATCCCATCAAAAGGAGATGGCAAAGAGCTCACTGTGTAAGGTTATATTAAGGACTCTTCCTTTATGGAGCAAAGATTTCATGTATATTTTCATTTATTACATTTCACATTTCACCCTTTGGGATATAAAACCATTACCAGCCTAGTCACATGCTCACTGTCTCAGAACTTAGCATGGGGAAGAGGACAAGACACTGCAACCTCTGAGTGCCCTGCCACAGAAACAGGGCAGGCTTGCATTTTCCAGAACTTTTTCTTCTTGATTATTTCCTCTGCAAAATTAAAATAAGCAATTTAAAGGCAAATTTGAATTAGCATATTGAGGACAGTTTATTATTTATGAGATGGAAATCGGGATCTTGGATGACTGAACTCATTAAACACCATTTGGAATAGTTCCCATCTATTTCTTCTACGGTACCCACACAACAAATAATTCACACAGTAATTAATGCCACGTCTTCCCAAACAATACATGCTTCCGACAGGAACTATTCAAATAGGAAATGCACAAAACTGCACTGAAATAGCAATAAGCTTAAAATATATACCAGCAAAACCAGGAAACGGTGCTAGGGTAATCATAGGTGCTTTAGCTGAACTTACTGGACCAGAGACAACCTTGAATTTGCTCAGAGAAGGTCAGTGGAGCTAGACACGGGGGCAGAAGCTGCACACCTTTCATGTGACCTGGTGTCAGGGGTTTACAACAGACAGCACTCTTGTCTTGCTGCCCATGCAGACTACACGGTGTAGCACAAGCCTAGTTTCCTCCCTTGCTGCAGCCCACAGGGCTATTTGCATAGCAGTGAATTAAATACTCTTCCAGTGTTGCAAGTACCTATGAAAAGTTCCTACAGGCAGAGCTATGCTGCAAGGCTGTGCAGCCCTGGGATCCCCCCGGGGGGCCAGCCGAGGAACCAGCAGCAGGACAGCTGTGTCAGCACCGTGCTGTGCCTGGACTAGTCCTCTCAAGAGGTGGGGAGATAATGAGCTCAGGCAGGCTGCCACATTTTCAGCGCCTAAGAGCCCTTCACAGCAACCCGGAGAGCTATGCAGATGCACTGGCCTCTCAGAGCATCTCCCCTTGTGCCGTGTTGCCCACTCCTGAGAGGCAGGAAGGGGCTAGTCAGGTCTTGCAGTAAGGAACTGCTCACCTCCAGCAGCTCTTCACTGCTTCTGAAGGGCTGCTGGCCACCACGCTGTGGCACTGCACTGCAAGGGCAAGTAAAACAATCCCGATGATAGCCACTCGCCATCACTCTGCAGGGCAGGGGCCCCCAGGGCTGGCAGGGGTGCTGTGTGCTCTGTGCATCCCAGAGATCTGTTCCCTTCCAGGGGTTACTTATCAACTCAGCATCTCTATGAAACACTGGTCATGTCTTATGAGGGTGTGATAGTTTCACAGGACAGAGAGGAACTTGGGCACAGAGAAATTAGATCTTCCTGAGGAAACCTGTGGCAAAATAGGGAGTTGAAGCCAGATCTCCGGATTCCCACATTGATCACCCTAAAACACAGCTTCCTCTTTCTTTTTAATCAATAAAGCAACATACCAGGCCGTGATTTTGCCCTGTCCGTACCCTTAAGCTTCACATCACAGTTACCGCTATGGTAAGTAAAAGTCAGCAAGTCATGGACATTAGCTGGACACCCACAGAAAGGACTCCCTACTTGCCACCTGGCAGAGTACGAGTAAGGACAGAAGCTTGAAGGGATGAAGTGTGCGGTAGGGACATCGCTGTTGAGAACAGTATTTCACAGAATCACAGAATGTTGGGGA
>NW_010304392.1:65244-71804 GCF_000700745.2 Antrostomus carolinensis | reverse complement strand
ATGTTCATAGATTTTAATGCAGGCCAAGTGCATGTTCAGGGTACCTTCCCACATGCAGAGAACTTGCTCCATTGCAAATGTCTGCGCAGAAGCTGGTGGCGCGGCTTTCCGTAGCCATGCACAGTCCCTGTGCTGTTACCGCCAGTCCATGCTGCCTCCTCGGGTATTTCTGTCCTAAAGCTTTGCCTGATGCTCTTTTAATTCTTCACACCCTGGGAATCCATCACTCACTCTCACTGGGAGATTTTTCCGCAGTTCAGTAGATACTACTATGGCTTTTTTTACCCCGACATCCTAAATTGTACTTTCCTTAATTTAATTCTGTTCTCTACAAATAATTTTTTTCTCCATGGGTATTAAGGTGTTCCTTTTTTTATTCGCGATAAAGTCAAACTATTAGCAATTAGAAATTTATATTATTTCTTAGTTAGAAAGACCTAATCTTGGGCAGGTATAGATAATTATGGATTGAACTTAGGGGTCTGCTAAAACTTTCTGCTTGAGCAGCTCTCCCTGCAGGGATGGTAATTGCTGTTACACATGAAAGTATCAAGTGCAGAGCAGAGGCACAGGCCCTCCAGCAGCGTACAGGGCAGCACTGATGGGCTCTGAGAACAGCTCTGTGCAGTCCCCTGTGCTGGGAGAGAAGAGGGAACTGCCTCACAGCTCCTGAAAAACACTGGAGTAAAACAGACCCATGAAATATACTGCTGGAGGGACCATGGTTAGATGATCTTCTCCCCTGTATATTGTACCCCAGTACAGAAACAGGGAAATGTGATTATTTGAAATTAAATTCATAAGAAGAGGAAGGAATGGTTTATATTCTGATTTCACATTGGCTTAAATCAGGAGCTGCTCTAATAATCTCATAGAATCGGCTGGGTCTGTGCACCAGCTGAAATAAAAGGGAGCTCAGGCTCAGGCAATACGTGCTACCAAGTTTCCTTTTACTTATTTAATTATTTTATCACCAGTGATGCTTAAAAATCAGTCACAACAGGTACTAACAGAAGACTCCAGGAGCCTTTCGCATCTGTTTTGGGCTGCAACCCCCAAAGCTTGCCTCTCATAATTCAGTTTTAGCTTTAGGCACTTTAAAGTTAATAGACTCATTTGAGCAAAGGGCTTATTTGAAATCCACATTGGAAAAAAGTGAGCATAAGTGTGCTAGTGCCAAGCTATAAACACATTTATACAGCGCAGTAAATCAATACCGCTGCCTTTCCTTGGAGAGACCAGGCCAATTAAGCCGAATGTAGAGGACATGATGATGGAACCTGTTCAGCTTATTACGGGGCTGGTACTGCAACCATACTACCCTGCTGAGCCTCATGTTGACATTCCCCAGCTGGGCCAAATTTTAGCCCATTTGACTTAAACTTGCCATGCTTTGACTACCAGAAGAGAACAGAGATTTTTTTGCAAAATTATCTGAAAAAAATGATGGGAGACAAAGAAAGGATTCAAGGAGAGTATTTTATTGTTTCGCTGCCTGAAAAAGTTTGTGAAGTTTTTTTGTCGGAAGAGTCATGCAAATCCAGGCTGGGCTATGAACATTGCAGCTTTTTCCTGTAGTCACCTGCTTAAATTTAAACCTGGGAGTAGTCACGTCTAATGAAGTGTTTGTGTGCTGGCTGTCTTCCTCTGGACTGGGGTTAAAGTTATTAACTTTATGAACCCATCTTGATGGGTTGTTCTTGATGAACATGCAGCGCATGGAAGGTAGGGAGAAAGGCAGTGAGGAAAGTGCAGAAATGGAAAGATGTTACAGACATTGTGTGGGTGTGGCATGAGGACAAGTAAATGGGAAGAGGCGGGAAAGGTGATGCCTGCCTACATCTTCCACTAGTACAAGGTCTATAAATGCACTGAGATTCTGTAATGCAGTAATGATGCTACACTCACTCTCATAAATTCCTGCACAAGTAGAGGTCATAGAATCTGATCAGTGACTTTTTACAAACAAGAAAATGTTCAGATTTTTTGTTACCAGAGCATTTAATTCAACTGCCCTAATTATAAGGCTTCCCCACCCCTGCTTCCTTTTAAGTGTTATGCAAACTATAAAACAACGTTATGAAAAAAGGACACAACGTTATGGAGAGCCTGGTTAGCTTTTGGTGCATTAAGTCTCTGAAAATTATTTATATTTTGTGTTATGTAGAACTTGTCATTGACTATTAAATGTAAAGTTACCATTGCCTGAATAGGTGCTCAAATCAGGGAAAGCTTAGTGTAGTTGGAAGCTGACAGCTGGTAAATCTGCCTTATAAAAACTCTCTAAAATGCATTAGAACGTGCACAAAAGGTAATTTTTTAAATGAGAGAAAAGAGTAAGGAAAAAAGCCCTATGTCCCATTTAAAAGGGAGAATTCAGACTTTGAGAGAACTAAAAATGATTTGAAATGTTCTTTTAAAGGTTTTTCCTTTTCAGATCCAAAAAAAATTCAAGCACACTTGTTGCTGCCCTAGCCCCTAATGCAAGATGGTCCCGTACATATCTTACCGGTGTGACTCTGCCAATACCTGTTTAAAGCAGGAGGAAGAGATTTCCAAATAAAATTACGTGCTGAAAGACAACTGCCAGGTCAGCAGCAGTGCCCACCCAGGTCCTAACCCATGGCACTAATTATCCCTGTGCCCCGTCAGGTGCCTGAACAGATTCTCCATCGTATGGCTGGGCATAGGAAAAGGCCACCTTTCCTCTTCTCACACAGCTCACTCTGTGGATTGGTTTTTCACAATTATTTTTAGACTTTGTACTAGCTGTTCTTCTGTTAGTACCTTTACTCATCTCATTACTCATTTCACTGCGCATTTACTCAGTGGAACAAAAATGGATTAAGTTGAGACAGGCAGTAAAGAAGTGTACGTCTGTGAATAGAAACCAAACTGATTCACCTTATGAGGTTAGCAACTCACTGCACCATCATAAAACAGAGATATATTTACCCTTAAATCTTGGCTTTTGGAAAGCCATAGGAGAAACAAATAAGCACAAAGTGCATAACATAAAACTGAAAATCCACAAATATCTCACGCTAGTGGGGTAACACACTCACGGTGCTGTGCTTGGCGGGAGCAGCTGTACCCCTAAAGATGCATTCATAAACAGCTCATTACTTGGCACTCCTTTGCAGAGGAAATGCTGTCACCTGAAGAAATAATGGAGATGTCTTGGCATGGGCCCTGGAAACTTTTCTTTGCACAAAGGCTAACCGATCTCAGTATCACTGCGGTCAGGGGGAAGAGGCAGGCTCAGAGGCAGGAAGAGCAGTGACCTCTGATTGCAACTTATCTCTCCGAGCACCCCGGCCATGTGCTGGTGCTTCCCTTAATCCACTTACTTCGTCTGTGAGGCAAGAGTGTATTTTTTTCCCCCTTCATGGTTTCTGTACAGCATGAATTAGTGAGCTGACTGTACTCTAGTAAAATATATCCCAGCTCCCATCCTCTCTCCACCAAAACTGTCATTATCTGCAGAGCAGAAAGAGCACAGAGTGACAAAGATAAAAATCTTATGTGTGAGCTGTTGATAAGAAGAAAGTGATTCTGCCTGGCTGCCTCTGTGGGTGATGTCAGCCTAGCTGTTCCCCTCAACGTGGTACTTACTGTGTGATACATTATCTTGCCCAGTTAGTACTCTTAGTTTCTTAATATATTGACTCCTTCTTCCAGTACATTAGTCTCATTTGCTTTTATAGGTAGGCTCTCTAACCAACTTCATTTGTACTCTTTATCATTTTGAAGAAATTTTGAAAGGCAACTCAGAAGCTTCTCTATCTGCCTTTTTCCAAGTGTGCTTCGTTATTACGGTGTCCGTTATATTGAGTTTGCATCATCCTCATATCTGCAAGGTAGAATCATAGAATGGTTTGGATTGGAAGGGACCTTAAAGATCATCCAGTTCCAACCCCCCTGCCATCAGCAGGGACACCTTCCACTAGACCAGGTTGCTCAAAGCCTCATCCAGCCTGGCCTTAAACGCTTCCAGGGAGGGGGCATCCACAACTTCCTTCCAAGGTACGAGAGATTTAATTCATTGCAAATCCTTTATAATAGTCTAACTCCTTGAATGGGTTTGCAATACATTTTGTTACTAATAAGCCTTGCATTTCAAAGCTGGCAAAGACTTCACACAAAGGCCAGTCTGGTATGGCTCCAAATTTCCTTTTTCAGATGCACATTCAGGCTTTGCAGAGTACCAACTGCACAGACACATACAATAAATAACATCACAGTCACTAGTTCATTCATTCCCCCACCAGTTTTTTTCCCCTTTTCTTTCCCTTGACGTCAGCCTCTGACCCCGGGATGAATGATTACTTTGCATCAGTACCTACTAACATTATAAAAGCTGTCCTGTTTACTGAGGTGAGGTATATTCGGTTGGTGGGGTTCTGATGCTCTCTTTTATTGATATCAGACTACACTCAGTGTAACTAACCCAAGTTTAGCATCATTATTCCTGTTTCTCAGCACAGCAAATGAGATCAAAATCTGCTCCAGTGAGTAGACACTCAGAGTAAGATACACAGTCGATTATTATCTGCATATGAAACAGCTTAGATTGCCATAGCCGCCTTATTTTCTCCTCCTGTACTATCCCAGAGTGGCATTGGTAGATGATACAAAAGCCTCAGTGGGGTTGTCAGGTGTAAAACATGTTAAATAACCCCCCCAGAACTTCAAACAGTTGACTTACTTGTGGCACATGATGTGGCATGATATGGAAATTAAATATCAGGGTTGTATTTCATCATCAAGTCCACAATGACAATAACAAAGGGGTTACTAAAGAAGTCTGCTTGCTGTTTGTTTTTCTGTGATATAAACTTATAAAAGCACATTAGTTCCTCATCAGTTTGCAGTTTATCTCTGAATGCTCCCCGACGGTGTTCCCAATAGCACTGTGGGGAGGAGTGAAATGGCCACAGGGATCTTGTACAAATCCTTTGCAGAGAAGATAATAATTTACAATATGTACACTTATTTACTTCCACCATAATTGCTACATCTGCTTTATTGACACTAATTAATTAAGCTTCATTTAATTAATTGTGTTCTCTGAGGAAGGTGGTGTTGACATTTTGCAGCTGGTACTTCAGAGGGGAGCTGTGGAAGGCAAAGTTCTTGACAGCTTCCCTGGTTTGAAGTTCTCCAGCTCCCCATACCCCTGCCAATGCCCATGGACTACGTTGGGCCACGCAGCTGGAACATGCTGGATCTGAGCCTTCAGCCTTCCTGAAACTGCCAGAAAAACTTCAGAAGGAGAAATAGCAATCCAAAGTCTGAGCTGAGTCTAAATAAACTCCAAACTCAGAAAGAGATATGTAGACAGCATACCTTGAGTTTACTTTCAGTGCTCTCAGTGAGACCTCCTCCTCTGTTTATTTACTCATTTAGAGTTATTTAAACTGCCTTGGGTCAAACTCGGATGTGATGGGACAGAACTTCTGTTGTTCTGGATCAACTTAATATCACCCCCACATGTCTGACTTGCACATCATTCCTGTGTGTGGCTGCACGTCTTGTTTTACACAGATGGGCAATCATGCATACAAATGCTCCTATAATTTATCCCAGAGTTGCTGAACTGTTTATACGGGCAACTTTCCATCTATTCCTAACACTCCACATCCTACAGAGGTGTTTTCTCTTGTTCCCAAAATATTATTCTTCATTAATTAAATTTCGGTAAAACAGCTATACCTTTGAGAGCTGGAGATTCTTAATCTTCTAACAGGCTCTTTGTGGTTAGGGGCAAAAAAAAAGTCTTAATATTTTCCACAGTGTTATGTTGCCTACTAATTTCTTGTCCAAACGGCTAATGTTTACCACCTCTCATCAATGCTCTGACTTGAATTTGGCAATAAAACCTTTGCCAACAACTATTTTACAAGCAAAACCTGCACATTTCTCCCCGAAAGCAATTTTTAAGAACAATTTCTTTAAAGAAAATTCTTTTTTATCATTTCATAGCTTAGACGCTCTGCTCCCATTCTAGCTTTGCTGATTTCAGCACCATTCCATCAGGCATGAGCGCGACTCGCTCCATTGTTTGCAGTGGCATGATGTCACATGCATTTACTATATCCTTGGCAACAGCAAGGCTGCCCTATGGCCATTTAAGAAGAAAGAACTGGAGTGAATCAGAATAAGCCATAGTCCCTGCAAAAAGGGGGAAGAAGAAAAGAAAGAAAGAAAGGAACAGCCCCGGAGTGGGGTCTGGGAAGATTAGGCACTGGTTTGAAAACAACGATGCAATGAACTGAGATCCAAAAGATTACTTGTCTACTTTCTAGCTGCAGCAATAGTAATTTCTCTGCTAATTACCCTCCCTTTTGTGGAGTGGGTGCCACTAGCGGTATCATCGCAGTAGTGCTGCTGCACCAGTGGCAGTCCAAGGGCATGCATAAGGCAGAGCTTGCACAATGCATGTGTTTGGGGTATGTGCCATGGGATCAGCCACCAGACAGATTTCAGGAATGAATCTCAATGCCTGAGTTTATTTTGTTTTGCTGGCAAACATGGGAGCTCTTGGATTTTGGGGGGGG